>NW_015090859.1:1199048-1230199 GCF_001431845.1 Calidris pugnax | reverse complement strand
GGGGGGGGGAGCGGCCGCGGCCTGTGGGGCCCGGCGGGGGAACGCAGCGGGGGGGGCTGTGTGAGGGGGTGTTGGTGTCGCGGCGGCCCCGGCGGCAGCGGCGGCACTGGACGCGGCACCTGCGCGGGGACTGTCACTGGAAACCCGCCCGCCGGCTCCCACCTGCCGTTGCCATTCCGGGGCGGAGGGGGTGCGCAGAGCAGGCCTCCCGGCGGCGGTACCCGGCCGGGCCGCGGCCTGGCCGCGAGAAGCAGGTCGTCTTGGGGAGGTCGTTCTTCTCCCTCCCTGCAGCGAGAACCCCCGGGAGCTGCGAGGGGCCAAGGCGGGGAGGACAGAGGGAAGGCTGCGCTTGCCGTGGTGGGGGGAACGGTGTAGTGCCCGGGAACGCTCATCCCGAGCATCTGCACCGGGTCTAGGGGCAGCGCTCCGGGGAGGACCTGGAAATACGCCTCTACCTCTCGGGAGGCATGGAAACGCAGGAATTACTGATGTCATTGCTAGGAAGTCACCCGTTTCCACAGGGCCTGCAAATGCTCCCTTACTCCATGGCTTTTCGTCCTGCTGTATCTTAACTGAAATCTGAAATGTCGTTGAAACGGAGAGGTTTTGGTGCCTTGATGAGAAGGTTTGTTAATGCAGCGAGGCTATTTTATGAGGAAGTGCCCCTGGCTTGTTTACTGATAACTGCCTTGCTTTAGGTTTCTTGCCTTGAAAGCCACATCATGCGACACTATCAAGTTTCTGAAATGTGGCTTTGGCAGCAAAGGAAACTTCTTTGGTAGCTAGCAAAAGTATTTCCTGAATAAAGCAGCAGTTGAAAGCGGTTATCTGCTGTCATTTTTGGAGATTATGACAGCTTTCAAAACTCTTCTAACATGTATTTGGTAATCTGTAAATATCTTTATCATTGGTGATGGAACATCATTTTCACTGCCTCTGAAAGATGGCATTCACAAGGGGCACTGAGCAGTTCAAATATCTAGCTATTGTGAGCCAGTCTGGTGAGCACAGTGACTTGCAGTGCTATCAGAGCTGCTTCTTAGGTTTGACAACTTAGGTGGCGTTGGGCTGCTGTTGTAGTAGGAATTCTTTGTATGTATAGCTTGTTTAATATAGTTATGGCTTAAACAAAGAATTGCTTTTGTTTGCCTTCTAATCAATCTGCATGTTTAAGTGGTACCACAGATAATATTTTCTGGGACTGTAGTAGTCTTCCCCTGCTTAATTAGCAGTTACAGACATAATTTGGTGCATTGGCTTTGTTACTTTCTGGCACGCAAAATGCATTGGGTTTCTGCAGCTGAGGCAACAGACTAGTTTATTTTACTACAGAGTAAGTATTTACTGACAGTCGGGGATTTGTACCAGTGTCTGGTAGCTGGGTGTTTCTACAGAACTTGATCCTACAATCTCAGGTTAAAACTTTGTGGTGCAAATAGAGACCCCTCCTTGGAGTGCAGATAGCCTCTGCTGTCTTCTGCCAGAGCGTAGGCCTTGGGCTGCAGTGAGGGAGGGGAGAAGAGTATGAGATAATGAGAAGATACGAGCTGAATTCTGACAGTTTTAGCTCATTTACAGCCTTTTAGTCATCTGAGTGAACACAGATGAGCATAAGGTAATCATCACAGGAGGCTGAAGGATTAGCATGGGTGGGTCACATGTGAAAGCTTGTCTGACAATGCCTTGACTTTGGGACAATAGAAAAATTCTTTTCCCTCCAGAATACCTCACCACACCTCACTGTTTTAGTTTTCCATTCACATTGAGCAGCAAGCATTTAGCTGAATATTTCGTTTGTCAGCATTAAGTGTTTTATGATGAATTTCCTTATGAATATCAAACATGCCTATGGAATGAAAGAAAGATTTAGGTAATACAGGGAAAGGGGGCTATGGGAAATGAAGTAACTCCCCTCAAACTTAGCTGCTGTGTTTTGAAATGTGGAGGAAGATGGTGCCTGTCTGCTCTTGAACATGATGGGTCAATTTGGTTGCACAGACACATCAGAAAATGCATTTCTGAAAATCTAAGTTTAGAGTCCGGAATGGATTCAGTGAGGAAATAATGAAGTGTCTGAGATTTGGGGAAGGAAAAATTCGTTTGAAAAGGTAGTGTGATGCCATTGCAGAGTTATTGACACATAATCCACGTGTTTCTATTGCACAACTCTAGTCCGAAGGGGAATTTCAAACCTTGCTACCAGTGTAGGGGTGGCTGAGAGAAACTTGTATAATAAATTCCAGCCAGTGAGTAACTTGGTGTTGTATTATTTTCTTCATTTTTGGCATTGTTAGCTGTATGGAACTGAGACCAAGTATAAAGTAGTTTTCCTGTAATAAAACCACTTTTACATTGTGTGACTTTCGAAACATTGTTTTACCACGTACTGCCCTTAACATAGTATTTGCTTGATAGCTTCTTTAAGTGTGTTGACACAGTCTCCAAGGATCTGAATTTCTGTGCTGGTCCCAAGCCTGTTGTCATGTGATAATGTACTCAGCTTTGGCTTCGACAGCTTTTTTGAGTTGTACAATAAATTCTTACTTGCCAAGTAAGAACTCCACAGGTTCCCTGACACGCTGCTCTTGAGATATTCTCCTGAGGTTCCTGTTCAGGTTGACTTAAAAGTTTCATTTTTGGTGTAACCTACTTCTAGATTGTTCTTCAATAAATAGGACGATTTCTAATCAGCAGCAGACGATAAGCTCAAGAATTACCTCTAGATACAGAGGAACCCTACTCAAAGAAAAGATGGGTATGTTATTGAGAAGTTGACTACTGTTATCTCTGTTAAGCCTTTCTATGTCTTAAAGATAGCTTACTTCTAGCCCTAGGAAGTCCCGTCTCGCCTTTGCTTATTGCAGCATAACTGCAACACTTTGTCTTTTTTCTCAGGTCAGGCATGATTATTTGGAAATTCTTTGAGAAAGCTTGGTGCCATAATGAATTGCTTTGTATTCATTTTCTTCAGGGTGATGGGATACCCTTTTGGGTATGTGAGTGGCACTAGTTACAACAGCTATTTGAACACTTTATTATATTATCTTAATTCTAAATTATAGGTCTACTGTTTTAAAATGTATATTATGTTTTGGTACATCAGGCTTCCATGATTTGGAAATGTATACCTGACTTCAAGATGGACTGATATTCCTCTCCAGGGTAGCAGCTTCTTAACCTTCTGTGTCACCCAACAGCACCACTGGCTGTTAGTACCACTTTGTCTACTGTAAGTCAAAGGGTGAGAGTTAGTACAGAGTTTCAAATATGGTTCAGCTCTGAGCAGTGGGCAGTTGTCTAGCTGTTGCCTCTCCAGCATTCAGGCATGAGCAGAGTAGTCTGTATTTAATACACTGAGGTTTTTTTTTTTCTGTTAAACTTCAGTGGCTTCTGATTTTTTTTTAACAAGGCAGAACTCACTCTGTGTAATATGGGAACACCCATCTCTATGGATGTATCTTTACTTTCCTTGACAGGGGTGAGACCTACTCTCTTCTCGATAGGACTAGGAGAGTGGTTTTACTGAGGCAGTTGGTTTATTATATTTTTTCTAATATCCTCTCCTCTGGGGAGGTTTTCTCTTTAAATTGTCAGCACAGTGCTCTTTCTTCCAAACTGTTGTTTGAGGCTGCCAGCTACCGTGAAGGATGTGTATCAGTTGTGTGGTGTGATACAGCAGCGCTAACCAGAGCAAGTGCAAAATGAACTTGTGTGAATGCTGAAAAAGGCCTAGCCATGGGAGTTCAGACCTCCCGGTGGACTCATGTAATCAGTTGCTGTAGAGCCATCCCAGGACTTCCTTCCTCTAGATAGGAAGCCATAAAGAAACTTCATGTGACTAAACTTGATGCAATTGTGCAATTCTCTGGCCAAATGGCAAGTGTACAACTGCTAAATAGCCTTTCCTTTATAATGCTTTTGTACTTTTATAAATTTGTTTATAAAGACAGAGGTTATCCTTCTGTGAACTTGAATGGAGAAACAAAATGTTTAGTGCTTTAAGGGAAATCAACAATATCAAAAACATAATCTGAGCCTGCGCAAATTTGTCCCTGTTAGTTGGCAAGGATGCATCTTCTAGGGCTGGATCAGGAACCTGATATAATCAGGTGCTTGCCTGCACAAGTGCAGCTGATTCTCTTCTCCCCTAAAGTGCCCTCATCCATCCTTGAATTAAACTCTGCTCCCCTGTTCCCTCTGTTTCTGCCACTGTTTATGTTCAAGTGTGTCCAACAGCAGTTGAAACGAGTCTAGCCTTGTCTTTTCCAGCTATGCTTTCCAGATAGCCAGCCTTCTGAGTCCATTGGTGACAGGTAGGTATAACTCATAATTTTATGAAGACCATTTTGTTTCACACACAGTGGTTGATACGTCAGGTCTGTCAAGGGATTTTCCTGCTTTCTGTTGTTCCCTAGAAGTGTTAGAGTTGGCTAATAGTGTGATCTCTCAAAAATATATATTATTTTTTAAGTTCTTGTTTTTTCTGTACTATCCCAAGGTAATACAGATCCTGGATCCTAAGCAAGTGATCTTAACTTGGCCTTCTGAGAAAGGACTTGTACCAGGTCTCCCTCTCGGAGAGAGGTGCTTACATTGGAAGATGAGTGATTAAAGGAGAGCATGACTCCTCAGGGATTTTTTCCATTCTCTTCTCTGGTGTGGATTTAGGAGGCTGAAGTGGTGACAAGGTCACCAGTTTGTTCACAAAATGGCATTTAGATGACAGGATCCTTCTGAACCATCAGAACGAGTAAATTACCGGGCAATTCTTTTTCATGTGTACAGTGGAAAAGAAACCTTCTTTAGATAAGAACCAGCGTTTCTTATCTAGAACCTGAAGAACATCTGGGCAAAGGTGCAGGGCAGCAGGGCAGCGCTGTGGCTTAGGTGCAGAGTGATTGTGCAGTGCTGGTGTCAGTCAGCAATAAGTGCCTTTGCCTTCAGAGTGTGCCGTGCTGTAATTACAGGGTAGGCTGTAGCCCAGGAGAGTCTTTGATGTGTGTGACCAGGCCGTGGGTGTGATACTCTGAACCACTGTCATGGTGCTGCTTGTGGGGAGAGCAGTTGGCTGGGCTACGCTGCAACCATGCTTTCCCTCCCTAAGGCCACAGTCACCCACTGGAACTGCAAACAGACCCATCCACTAAATACCTGTATTGCTTAAACAACCCGTGATGTGGAATATGTGCGCAGGTGGATTTGGGTGGCTTGCTGCACTTTTTTCCAAGAGGGAGGCAGAAAAATACTGAAAAGGATTTTACTCGTGCAGGAAACATGAATATAGTAACAAAACCCAAATTAGATAAAAGTAGCTTTTGTGTTTGAGATCCTAATTGTCAATGTTCCATGTTTCTAATAAAAACTGGAGACAAAGTAAATCATTAACTACAGTTAAGTGAAGTCCTCTCTGCAAGCAGACAGTGTAAACAATTGCTGTTAATAAATGCTTGTTTTTTTAGAGCAAAACAACCATTAATCTTTCTCCCTCAGCAGCTTTCCATTATATGGGAGAGTAACCCAAGGGTAGTTGTACTTGGTTAACAAGATCTCAATTATAAAAAGGTTGAAACCTGAAAGCAACTTTGTGTGGTCAAGAAATGGGGAATCCTGCCATTCTGAGAGCCATATTCAAAAGGGCTCAGATTTAGATTGTTCAAATGTGCAAGACTGTTTTGTTAGCTTTGTAATTTTCAGTTTAAAACCAACTTAACTTCTTGCAGTAGGTTTTTTAAGACCAATTGTTATATCGTCAAGAGAGTCGTATTTTTGTTTTACTGTTTTTTTCAGGGTGTTAATATACTCTGCTTGGTTTTTTCATGTAGGTATGTTAGATAAGGAAGGATGATGGATTTAATTCAAGTAAAATATTTAGCCTTGCTTCCACAGTTTTACCTTCAATGTTTTCTTGCATGAGACTATACTTTCAGAAATGAGGTCTAAAGGGAGAGATTATCTTATGATTTTCAATTGAAAATATGCAGCTAGAATAAGTATGTAAACAGTCCTTTTTTGGAACCTATTAGAATACACAGGAAGCATCTGAACAAAGTGAATTTTCTTTGCTAGTACGTTTTTGATGATTTCTCTACTAGAGATCCGTAACGTAGTATTTCCAGCCAAATGAATAACGAACTTCACAAAACTTAACTTTTTGCTGTTGAGAAGTCTAAGAGCTGTTCAGCTATGTACATCTGAAGTGCTGCACTTGCTCTACCACAGATAGTTGTCACATAGGGCGCTGCAGTTTATTGAGATCATCTGAAGTTAAGAAACTGGAGGTTGTATCAGTTCTTGTGTTAAATGGCAAAGAATGATACTGTTATGAGACGTACAAGCAGGATTCTCAACTTGTAGTTACGCTGTGATAAAATTGAGCAATACTTTATGTAACTTAATTAGAAATATTCCCAGGACAGATTGATTCAACATCAGTTTTCTGTATTCTTGACATTTTGACTGTAGGCTCTTACTATTTGTGGGCTGGTGATGATTCATGCATTAATCACTAGTCGACACTGAAACTGCCTTCACAAACTCAACAGCTGCTTTCCTGCCAAACCCAACGAGCTGCTCCTCTGCCTTAAACTGGCTGGAGGGAATAGTAGGCAGGACCTTCTTTCCTTCAGTGTCTTGATTTGTTCTTCAGTGGTGTTTTTTGCTAATTTTTCTTTGCCCCCGTATCCCTTATGTTTCACCGTTCCGTCTGCGTTCCTGCGAGACCATGGGAGCAGATGATGCTGCAGCACAGTACTCTCTCTGATCCCCACCCTTGGGCACATTGGCTTATTTGAAGTGAAACAGCCCTCTTGCCACTTCATCCAGGACAGCTCAGTGTCTCGTGCTGGGTGCATCCGTCTCATCACTGACACTGCAAATCCAGCAGCTGCTGAACGTTTCTTAAGGAGGAATGGGGTTTTATATTGTTTGTACCACACTGACGAAATCAGGATTCGTATCGTGGTGTGGACTTTACCTTGCAAAAATCTAGTAGTTATGCAGGTGGTGTTTTTTCCTGGTTGTTCACACCCCTTATTCTCTATTATTTAAACTTGCTGAGGGTAATTTGCCAGCTCTTCGTTCCCAGAATCTGTCTTCCATTTGGTGCTTTCTGGTACCTCTGCATTGTCTTTTGTTGTTCTCTGAATCATCTGTAATGGGCAGGTCTGTCACATTTTCCTTTCGGTCAGCAACATTTTTCTTAATTGTTTTTCAGTCTTTTATTTTCTCTGTGTTTCTTTTAAAAACTTTTTTTCTTTCATTCTTTTACTGCCTATTACGTGTTTATTTTTAGCTCTAAAATTGCAAAGATTTTGAATAGCTGTGAAACAAGGTAGTCAGCAAGCATGCTGAAGGCTTTCATTCTAGCATGTTTTCCACTGGTAGTGTCTATTCAAATAGCCACAGACTCTTATTCCTTGCTTTTACACTGTTATCTAAGCTGTGCTAGAAATCTTCAAGAGAGTGTAAGCAGCTTGCTCTTGAGAAAACAAGTGCTTGGGTAAAATGTAAACAAGTTCCAGATGTAAATTCAAACTGAAGGAAACTTTGCAAATTGGAACTTCCGTGTGGAGGAACATTGACTGTTTTTAGTACTGCTTTGAACTACAATAAATAGCATTAGCTTTGTGAATATATGTTCCTTATTGAACATTATGAGCTGGATATAAAGGCAAAGGTAAGACAGTTTTGCTTTGAAATATTAGTTTTCTACACTATCCATTCTTAATTTCTTTCTTTTGTATCTCTGGTTTCAAGTCTAAACTCTTTAAACAACTGGGTAAAACGTATGAATTCTGGCTTAAGTTTTGGTCCCCTTTGGTGGTGGGGGAGGATATATTGTTGCTAAGGGGAAGGCAACAAGGGAAAATACTTGCTGAGTGCCAGAGAAATTCTTTCCAATGTGTTCCTTCAACTGAAGGACCTTCAACCAAAGTCCAGCTGACAAAAGTCCAGTTTTTCCTAATTGTCTTAATACAATTGTATGCACCATAGTTTTATAGTGAAAAGTTTTTAAATTGGGAATTGCGTTTTGAAAACTTCTTGGGCAGGGAGGCTAGGTACTGAGTAATTCCTCAGTTGGATCTTCTCGCTCTATCAGCAGTTGAATGGATTAGCATGTTTGACTCTTTACAGCTTATTTGCTTGAGATAGCGGTTTATGTCTTGCAGCAACTTTTTTATCAGGTTTTCTGCAAGAGTGAAGTTGTTGCAAATGCAAGCTGATAAAGTGGTGGCATGAAAATGATGCAGGCTTTTTGCAGTGAGGTTTGCTTCAGATGTGTGTGTGTGCGGGTGATTAAGAACCAGAAAACAAAAAAAATTCTTGACAATAAAGAACTTGGAACACCTTGGTATGATTTCAGACATGGGAGCACTATCCAGTTAGCCCTTCCTGCAACCAATGTAAGAGAGAACCAGATTTCTGGCTGTATCCAACCTGCAGCAGTGCATTCCCTAGGTGGAGCTTCATTGTCAGTGGACGCTGGTCCAAGTCCACGCTGCTGTTAGAAGGGCTGATCCTGTTCTCCTCTGGCCACATGTTCTTCCCCTGTTGAGTCAGTGCTAGTGTGGCCACTTGTACTAGTGCTCTGAGCTCTAGGGCTGGAGGGGAGCAAGTCGAGGAGGGGGAGGGAAGGGGAGAAGTCATGCTTTTGTCAGCAGCTGGGTCTGAGGTTAGCTTAAACCAGTCAGAAAAACATAACCTCGGTCCGTCTCAAGGTCTTGGCCCCCATCCTCCTCTCAAGTGCGGAGAGCGTGATGACAGTAAAGAGAAGTTGTCCTGGCAAGGGTGGCATGCTCCATCGTGCTATTTTTGGCAGTCCCTCCAAAACATCTGCAGTCGATCCAAGCTTTCTAAATGCTGCATTCAGTGGATGTACAGCTGAGTGTCCTGGTACAGCGGGAATGAAGGCTGCATGGTGTGCTGTGGGGGGAAGGCTGGGGGCTACGGGCGTGCAGGATCAAGTACGTTAAGTCAGTTCTGGCTGAAGCTTGCAAAATAGTGGCTGTGTAGGTTGAACACTGAGTAGCTGCCTTCAACAGTATGGCTGGTGTTTGTTGCAAGTTCTTTTTACCCTCTGAGGACACAGCTAGTCAACAGTTTTGGTTTGGGTGGCTTTGTATAAATGGGGTGTTAAATTTGTCCTCTCTGTACTAGTGATGTTGAAGCTTGGTGTGTTAACACCCAAGTTTCCAAACTCAACTGTTGTTTAGGAATGTCTCTTAAAATGTACAGTTGTACATATTTATTTCTTTGGCATCAAAAATAAAAACTTTTGTGGCACCAGGTTAACCACTTGTCATTCTTAACAGGCTTTCTACAGGCTTCCTCTTCGTTTGAGGTGAAAGATTCAAGTGGTAAGGTCTGCATAATCGCTGATCTGACAGTAGCCTTCTCAGTGGAGTACAAAAGCAGCGGGCAAAAAGAGGTAAGGGGGTTATCTCACTGCTTGTCTCTAACTTGTCTTTATAAACTGTGTGGTATTTCTGCACGTATGCAGTATTTAAGCTTTGAACAAATATTTAAACATGAAAAAACTGCTTCAGTAAATATTTCCCCCTGACCTGTCATGTTGCATTAACTTTTCATTTCTTTATTACCGATGCTTCTTCTCATTTTACAGGGTTAAGGGTGCCTGAAACCACCACAAACAATACATGTGTGAAATTACTTTTGTGACTGAAATTTCACACCAGTCCTATCGGTAGCTAAAATGGCTTTTTCTGGAGCTGTAGAGGTGAAAATTCTACAAGTTGTCTTTTGGTGAACTTGGAACTTGGAAACATACATGGACTAAATCTGAACTGAGATGGCTGGTGGCATGTAGCTTTTAAACTTCCCTGAAATGTGTGATCTTCTGAGGGGGCAAACCTCTGGCTTTCAGTGTACCTACACATTAGTGCAGCGCAGACAAGTTGTTCCATATTAACAGCAAAAGCCTGTTAAAGGAAAGTTAAGGATTTTTATTTACAAATACTCTGCTGTTCAGTGTACTTTTTTGGTCTCTTTGCTACTGAACAGGAATTGCTGATTATTTATAATCTCATTGCAGCTGCATGTTTTGAGGCACTCTTGAAGTTGATTTCCTAGCCATCACTGTAATGCGAGAGTAAAACAATCCATCTGCTTTGCCGGTGGTACACTTGCTGTATGTGACTTGAGCTGAAAGTTACGTTGCATAGCCCACTCTTTCAATGGTGCTGATGGTCTGAAATTCTGCTGATACTGGTATGCAAGTTTGCATTCAGAGGGGACTGCTTTCATAACATGCTTTTGGCTGTTTCTTCTTGTAAGTAGTAAGCTCAAAACTTTCCAGTAAACATTGTATTGGTCTTCAGGTACCAGGTTATCTCTCAGTATGTAATGGCCTTCAGGCCTTTCAATACCTGAAGGGTGCCTATAGAAGAGCTGGGGAGGGACTCTTTGCCAGGAAGGGTAATGATAGGACAAGGGGAAACGGTTTTAAATTGGAAGAAAAAAGATTCAGATTAGATCTCAGGAAGAAATTTTTTACTATGAGGGTGGTGAGACACTGGAACAGGTTGCCCAGGGAAGTTGTGGATGCACCATCCCTGGAAGTGTTCAAGGCCAGGCTGGATGGGGCTTTGAGCAACCTGCTCTAGTGGGAGGTGTCCCTGCCCATGGCAGGGGGGGTGGAACTTGATCTTTGAGGTCCCTTCCAACCCAAACCATTCTATGATTCTATTATAGCCAAACTATGGCTGTACCATTTGATTTTCTTCTTCCTCAATTATACTACAAGAAACAAAGTTTAAATTCTTCCATTTTTCACGTATCCAGAGCACATCAGATTTGACTTGCCTAGCACAGAAGTACCTGCAAATTCATAGTGCTAGTTTAGGGGGGAAAAAAGTTTCAGAGGTGCTGTGAGTATGTACTGTTTTGTCCTCAAATTTCAGAGAACGATATTCTTAGACATGCAAGTGCCAGCAACATGGTACTTGCTATATACAGGTGTGTAAGTAGTCATCTTATAGTGTGTATCAGTGTTAACTGTATGTATTATAACATTTTTATAGGATATTTAAGAAGCAGTAAGGAAGAGCTGTTACATTGTCCCATTTACATGTGTTTCATTTTCTGACCTGCAGGTTGCACACTTCTTTCTTCCACAAAATGCTACAGTAGAGCATCAGAGCTCATGTGGTAACGGTAACACATCTCACCCGCTTCTGGTATTGGGTTTTGGAGCAGGACATTCATTAAGCCTGAATTTCTCAGAAAATGCAGACAAGTACGAAGTCGGAGAGCTAGTTTTCCACTACAATCTGTCAGATGCAACTTTATTCCATAATTCAACTGCAGGTAAAATGAAAGCTTCCTGTTCTCATTGTCTAACCCTTCCAGATGTAATACTGATTTGTTTCTGTAAATACTGCTACATACTAATGCAATGTAATCTTTTTACAGGAGTAGCAAAGAGAGTATCAAACGAAACTACTATTCAGGCATACCTGGGCACAAAATACAGATGCATCAACTCCAAGCAAGTCAATATAAAGAATGTGAACATTACTTTTAGCAACGTTACTTTGGAAGCCTATCTCACAAACGGCACTTTGAGTGTAAACAGTAGGTATCTTGTAGCAGAAAATGTACTTGGTGAGCTAATATTTCCAATAATAGATTATTTCTTTTTAAGTCCTGACTAATCATATTTAGGCAGGTACAAATTGGATCTAAAGCTCTGATAGCAGCATCTTTTGAAATGAATAGACCTGCTTTAGGTTTTCTCTGCAGGGGTGTCAGCATGCAGGACTAGAAGATAGCAGGCTGTTTTCCCATGGGTTTTGTACAGGTATTAGGAAACACTCCTGTTCATGAGTATTTATGGGTGTAAACATGTGCTGTAAACCCAGTGGGTTGATTGGGCATGTGGCCAAAATCCTAGTTTAAGAAATATCTGATAACTTCCAAGTACTGTGCCTCTACCAAAGTAGTTTGAACTAGTTACTGTGTGCTCCAGGGAAAATCAGGGATATAATGGCAGACAATAGAGGACTGGTCTGTAGGGAGCAGTTATGTACATCTTCCTACAGGAGGCTTTATATAAGCTCTAACAGTGATGTTCTTTCTCTGTCAGGCCCAATCACAAAATGACTTTTTGTCTGGACTGCTTGCACTGAAAAGCATTTTTTAATTTCCCTGCTATACTGATTAGAAGACGAACTACTTTATGGTGTGTTCATGTCCTTTGCTTTTATGGCAACACTCTTCAGTTTATGTGGCTCTTGATGTTTAGTCACCTGTGGTATCTCAGGGAGTGATAAATCTTAGCCTTACTTTTGGGACAAGTAAGAGGTCTGAGCTTCTCTGGGAAACGTAAAACTTTCCTGTCTTATGCCGTTAATCTCATTTATGCACCTGTTGAAATGAATCTTAAAAACCAGGGTAGTCAGTGCTGGTATGTGATGGATACATTGAAAAAGTGCCTTTTACAGGAATATCTATATTTTTGTCCTATGTCTGAAAAATACTGTGCCTGATGGATGGTAATACTGGAGTTGATGTCTCTTATGGCTGCCTCACATGACTGGCTCTGATTTCAGTGTGTATCATTCTCTTGATGAGTCTTTTCCATGAACTACCTTGCAGCAAAGATGTGGACCTACATTTGTAACTTTAAACACCCACCCCCCCCCAAATCCCCCGATTTCCATTACTCCAGTCTTCAAAACTATCTCATTTTTTAAACGATCTCTTGATCCAGTAGTTATCCTGGATGATAAGTGATCAGTTGTCAGCAGGCTTGAACATAAGCCATGATATTATGAAAAGCTGGTTTTTAAACTTCTATGGAGCTTCGATAAAATCGCCCTACTGTGTAATAATTTTCCTTTTAACACCACCTATTATCTGTTCTTACATAGTCCTTTGGTTAAAAAAAAAATCAATACTGCCTTATTTTGGGGAGGGTGTTCCTTGTGCAACACAAGTTTGTCATCATTTGTGGATTTTTTTTTTTTGCTATTCCTAATTACTACTTCTCTTTTTAGATGAATATGCACACTTTAGTTTGCCAGGATCATTTCCCTGGAGTTTCTTTTCTCCATCCCCTGGTATCACTGTCTTGATGAAACTATTGGTCCTCAGAAAAAAACATGTGATTTCCTGGGATATCTACTGTTTGGTCTGAGTTCACGGTTTTGGGGGGGTGTTTTATTTGTTTTTTGTTTTATTTGTTTCCATATTCCTGTTGCCCATACTGCCATGCTCAGTTTTTTCCTTAAATTATCATCATCCCTAAGTTTTTATTACTATCTTGGGACTGCACCCAGATATTTTTTTTTCTATTCCTACTGCACAATGAGCTATAGCTCTTACTTGTTGGTTGTTTTGTTGTTTTTTTTTTTAATTCAGATGGTTAAAGAATTCTCACTTCATTCGTTTATTTAATCCTGACCCTGAAATATCTTGCTCTTTCTAGATAGGTTCCTTCTTTCTACACTTGTAGGCTTGAGATCTCATATGTTCTTTTGGCAGTTAGTTACTGAAAAAGTTTAGATCTGGAATTCTCCCTTAATGTTTTTTTTTTCCCCTGCAACTTCTTCATTAATGGATAGTTCTGCTGGTGATGTGGGCAAGGCTCACTGAAGGGAAGAAGAGTCAGTTTTCAGCACGTGTGCATCACTAGTAATGGTAACTTCTGTCAGCATACCTAGAAGTTAGTGACTGAGGTGGTGGTAGTGATTATCTGCAGCTCTGAAGAAAAGGAGGCTTTAGTTTTATCTGTGGGTAGTTTTGGCAGCTGCTTTCCTACGACTGTCAGAAAGACGTAAGAATCTGTCTTGTTTCCAAATCTGTCTTGAAGAGTTACTAGGAGTTATGCTGTAAATCAGTTCAGTAAAAATATCAAGACTCCACCCTAGGACAAACTTCCACTTGAAGTGATTTGGTTGTTTCTGTCTCTGCTAACCTGAGGAAGAGGCTGGATGTGTTGGGGTCTTGCAGATGGAGGGAAATTCTCCATTGAAGTACCAAGTAAAGCTGATGTTTGATTTATCTGTTAGGAAATTAACACATTTTGGGATGTACCTAGTATCTGTTAAGTCTACAAAAGCTAGTGTCATTCCTCTGTTCATCCACCTTCCCTCTGCTCTTTGACTTTCCAAAAATGGAGTAGAAATAGGAAAGCGTGCTATGTTGGAGTCTGTGTGAGTTCAGAAGGTGTGATTTAGAGTTCTTCTTTCTGAGCCATAGTGGAAAGTTAAGTTGCTGTTTCAGTTCAGAGGCTATTTATTAGACATCTAGTATCTGCAAGGTATGTATGGATTAAACTTTTATCAGTAGGCCCTTTGAGTCAGAATTGACTGCCCCTGCAGTTGTTGTCATCCTTATAAAGTTGCAAGCTGTTATCCCTGACATGTGGAGATGACCTTGGCTTAGAACATGAAAGCATCTACCACAGTAACATCTTTGCTGTTGACCTTTGGTGTTGGCTTAGATGTTCAATGCAGGAGCCTTCTTGGTTTCCAGATCAAGTTAAGATCTTGCTGCCAGGTATTTCTGAGTACTCCAGTAAATAAATCAGGGTCACTGTTCTTTCTCTCTCCTCTTGCCTTGGAAGTTGCTGCTGAACTGGATGAAAAGAGAAGGTAGTTTTAAAGGATAGATGTGAGACCCAAAGGGAGAGGGTGTAGCAAAACATTTGCCATCAGAAGCAGTGTCTTAGAATCCCTTTGTTAAGGACAGAAGGGCCACAGCACTCGTATGAGCACTTGGGAGGTCCAGTGGGATTCTAATATTACTGTGGGTATTGCCAAAATAATGACAAAGGGTCCTCACCACCTGGAAGTGTAACTGAGGGAGGGAGGGGAAGAACAACACATCTCTTGGGAGAGCACTTTTAACAGCAGGCAGGAGAACTGTTCCTAGCACACAAGTGCTCAGTGTGTGAGGGACAGTCATCTCAGCCTTGCTGTGAACACGCAGCAGGAACGCTGTCAGCATAGCAGTATCTTATTTACCCTGACTTGATGGTGAAGTGAAATGACAGACATGAAGAAAAGCACATGCAGTCACCATGAACTTCTGTAAATAACAGCAGGTGTCATTTTCACATGCCAGGCTTTAAAAGTGTCTCAAACTTTTCAACAAGACTTTAGGTAATGCTTTACCATTGTGTTATCAGCTTTTACTATCTTTTTTTATTAGGAAAAGCTACTTGAAATTGTGTCCTCCTTTCCCTTGAGCATTAAAGTGTCCCACAGCTTCATTTTGTTTGGTAATGACTGTTTTCCTTTCTCTCCAGAGACAGAATGTGCTGAAGATATGGTCTCTACTACTGCTGTAGTGCCTACAACTCCGAGACAGACAACCAGCCAGGTTCCAACAACTGGCCCAGCACCAACTGCATCGCCCCCAAATCCTGCAGTTGGTAAATACAATGTGACTGGTCCCAATGGAACCTGTGTACTTGCCTACATGGGGTTACAGCTTAATATCACCTACCTGAAAAAAGATGAACAGGTACACTTTTTTTTTCTTTCTTCAAAGCCTTCAGATTCCTTCTTTGGGGAAAACTTGATAAATTATTATTGGCTAACTTTTGTCTTTAAAAATCCCAGTTCTTTGTAGTATTCATCCATGATTGTCCTTTATTTGAATTGCTTAACTTGGACTAGTCCAGTGATGATTGAAACAATACTCTTCTACTGAAAGTGGTCGTTAAAGATTATTTTTTTTTTTACTCTTACTGAGAGTATTAAACTTGTCTGTCAAATCCACTATGTGTATACAGCCATTCCACAGGAGCAGTAAAAATTACTAAAGATACAAGTAGGGGGAATTCTATTATCAGAGATGCCATCTCAACAAGATTTTTAAACTGTCAAATAAAATACAACAAATTGGCCTGAGGTACCTGAATGAACCCAGTGAATGACTACTAGAAGGGAAAATTACTGCTACTGTAAAACTGGACAGACTTGTGACTCAGTGAACTTCCAGCCAGCACTGGAGGCAGGGGTTTGACTTTAATGCTTAAGAGCTACTTAATTACTGATTTTAACAGCAAAAATGCTACATGGTTTATGTAACATCCAGCCCTGGCGCAGGTTCTGTCCCTCCATTTTTGATTCAAGGCCCAACTTTCCAGCCCCACTGATAAACATGCTACCCACTAACCAGTAAATCAAAGCTAGGAGTGTAATCCCAAAAGGACTGCTAAAGGCCCTCAGCAGGAACCAATAACCAAGGGTCTGCAAGCCTTTATGTTCAATAAAGCTTTATTATAAGGACCTTTGATCACAAGCTGCTTTTTCCTATCCTGTGGCTTAATCTGAGGTAACGAGGACAAGTGCAGGCAAAAAATTATGGCTCCTGTTCTGTAGTTTAGGTTGGATCTTGGTGATAAAGGACCTGGTGTGAGGAGGGTGGTGTCTGCATAGGATTTAGCTCCTTGATGCTGTGTGTGGTGGTACAAAGGAATCTATGGCATTTATTTATCATGATGATGATGACTGAGAGGTAAAAGTGTGAGCACTGATAGCTGGTCTGTGGCTGTACAGTAGCTGGTTATGATGGTGTTCTTAGCCACTGTAATTGTGTGAAATTCTGTAAGCCGTGTCCTGTAGCATGGCATTCGAGCTCTGCTGGAACAGCTGATTTCTAGGGGAATGACCAGTGAGGAGGTGGCAAATAGGTTTCCAGTCACGTGAAGGTCAACTAAGAGCTACTGAAGGTTTCTGTTGGATTGTTTGGCAAGTGCATTTAACCCACAGAGTTCTGCAGATAAGGACAGTATAAAATCATGTACCATGGGCAAAACTAAAGCATTTTGAACTGATGTGCGAAATGATCATGCTTACAGGCAGTCCCCTTGATTATGTCAAATGCCCCCTGCATAGTGGTGGTTACTAATGTTTTTCCTTAAGCTGCTAGGACCGAAGAAGTTTAGGGTGGAGAAGGCAGGAGGTTATTGGCCAGTCAGGGCTGGGGAAAGCTTTGTTAGGCATGCAAAGATGCCCTTTGTTCTTTGTACCAGCCTTGGTAACATGGGTAATTTGCACATGTACCTGCCCAGCTCTCTGTAAAATGTGTGGGCAAACATCACTGTATGCATGTGACTACAAGCAAGCTAGAAGTCATTGAATGTATGGGGATGTTTTAGTCTCTTCAAATGTCACAATTGATCTTCTTCTCTCATAGATGGGGCTGGATTTGCTGAATTTCATACCACATAATACAACTTCGTCTGGGACATGTGATAATACGTCTGCCGTCTTGAATCTGACTTTTGACAAAACAAGGGTCATCTTCCGCTTTGCACTGGTAAGAATCTCTAGACAAAGCCTGTAGGGTCTGGCAGGACTTCTCATGTGGGAAAACTAATTGGGGCAAGTACAAGAGAAAAAAGATGCAACTATAAGAAGGGGAGTAAGTAATTCCTTTGTTTTCAGCGCTAGGATTTAGGAATAGCCTGAGGAAATAGCACTAGGAATTGCCTGGGACAAATAGGCATCTCATTTAAGTCTGGAACTAGATTTTAGTTCTTATTAATATTCTGTGTACACCCAAGAGCCATGTGTGCTTGTCTTATGATGGTTGGAAATCCTGTTTCCCATATCCCTGGTTCAGTGCTGTGTTAGAGCTGTGTACCCTTGAGGACTGAATCCCACTGTGTGTGTCAGCTTTGTGCTGCTGTTAATATTCACGGGATTGATCAAATGTGATCATCTGGGTCTGTTGCTTTTAAATGATGCTCCATATCTGTGTGGGGTACCAAGCTCCTTTAAAGCTGTATCTGTAGCGAAGGTGATATCACTGCACTAGCCTGGTGAAGGCATGGGTGAGACTACTCCTTTAGTGTAGAGGTCCAGTCAGCAGTCTGAGGGGTGACAGTCCCCCTTTCTCTGCCCCTCTTCCCTCCCCCAGAGTCATTTTCCCTAAGGTGCATACCTCCAGTAGCTTTTCTCTCTAAAAGGTGCAGCCGAGCTCTTCCTTTGGATGCTAATCCAAATTATGGGCTACCCTTTGAAAAACCTTTCTCAAAATGCACGCAGAATTGATCTGGAATGTTAACAGCTTATGTTGTACATCATGAGCTTAAATAACTACTTGTTTCTTTTTTGTAAAAGAATGCAAGTGCTGCAAAATTCTTCCTGCAAGGCGTGAGTGTAAGCACGACGCTGCCTTCTGAAGCAAAAGGTAGGGACTTCTAAGAAGTCTACTTTCAGCTACTACCACTATAAATATTAGGGGTTGCCTGCATTAAATACCATGTCAGAAAATTTGGGGATAAATGCATGGAATTCAGGCTGTATGAGCTTACAGCTACTGCTCTCCAGGATTCGGTAATAAGACTCTCTCTTACACAGTTCCAAAGTTTGAAGCATGGAACAACAGCATGAGCGAGCTGAGAGCTACAGTGGGGAACTCCTACAAGTGCAGCGCAGAGGAGAATCTCCAGGTCACGGACAAAGCCCTCCTCAATGTATTTAATGTTCAAGTCCAGGTTTTCAAGATTGATGGAGACAAGTTTGGGGCAGGTAAGAGGTTTATGTTTGGGGATGGGGGAACCTAAAATTTGTGAAGCACACTTCAATATAAACATGGAATATTCTGTAGTCAAATGTCAGCTTGTGGGTGCTGAGCTTAGTCCCTGTGTGCCCTATTACAGATGTTGTCAGGGCTAGTAAGAGAAGTATGTAAGAAGCTTTGAAATACCTAGGACTTCTTCCTTCTGGTCCTGAGAAGGGTTAAGGAAGAGCACTAACTTTCCCTCTTAACTGTGTTCGGATAGTTGTATGAAAGGGGCAAAGTTCAGGGAAGTTCCTGACTTTTTTTCGTTAATGCTGTACTTTGAGACTGTGGTTAAAGCCAAATGGCTAGGGGAGTCGCATGGATGTATCTTGAGAAGGAATTAATTATTATAAATCTCTATATTGTGCATACAACTAGTACTAGAAAGATTTCATCCTGAACAATCTTAGTGGGCTTGGCTTCCTTTGGGTTGTGGGCAAGCGAAGCTACAAGTTCACTTGAGCTGGTTTTATCAATGTGCTGGGAGCAGAAGCTTCAGTTCTGGATATAGAGATCTTGTTGGAGCACTAGTGCCTAACACAGGTCTTTTTTCTTTCTCTTCAGTGGAAGAATGTCAACTGGATGAAAACAACATGCTGATCCCTATAATAGTTGGTGCAGCCCTTGCTGGTCTTGTTCTAATTGTCTTGATTGCTTACTTGATCGGGAGAAAGAGGAGCCATGCTGGATATCAAACAATTTAATGACTTGCACTAAAACCCAGTGTAGATGAAAAGCAATTGCAAGAAGCTGGGAAAAAAAAAAAAACAAAACCCACACACATTTCCCCTGAGCTAAGAGTGATAATGTAAGGGAACACCTTTTCTTGCAAATTGCTGCTTCTTAAAGTCTGCTTTATTAAATGTGAAATCATCTTGCAGCATTTAACTATGCACAAAAATAACTTCTGAAAATTCTGGTGTTTAATTTTGCTAACTAGTTTAAATATTTACCCACTTAGAAACAAGCTAAAAGTTTTTAAGGGTGCTTTTTTGGAATTGGCATAAGGTAATGTCAGCTGAAGATTCCAGAGAGGGACGTTGCTAATTCACACTGACTCCGTTTCAGAACTCTTAACAAAGGGAAAAGGTTTATTCTTTGTACCGCTGCCATCCAGCGATGATGATACACTGATGATGCATTTAAAGAAATTTAGTAACAACTGACAAAATTGAAATTTAAAATCTAAACTCCACCGTGTCTCTTAGGTGTGTATTTTTTACTAAGCTTTAAACTCGATGCCTGGCATATGCAGGGTGTGAACAACGCAATACTCAAACCTTACAGGAACTCTTTATGATTGGACAACTCCCCTGTTTGATATTTTTGATGCTCTGCCAGCTTGTTAGGAGCTGGTACTTTTTTAAAATGGGTGTTATTTTTATTTACCTTTTTTTGTAAAGTGATTTCTGTCTCTTCTGTTGGAAGGTCCAGAGAGATCCTGTTACTGCACATGTGTACAATATAGATCTCAATCTGCTGATTCTCTTGCTTTAAACTTGGCTGGGGGGTTGTACACTTTAAGGATCAGTTCTTATGTATGCATTGCCTGTAACAATGCTAATAAAGACACTTTTTTTTTCTGTATATCTTAGTGTTGCTGATTGATTGCTCTTTAAAAACATTTGGTCATTTGGTAAGGATTAAAGTTTTGGTTTGGCTCTACTTCGGAAGCTTTAAACAATCCTTAGTGTGGAGTTATGTTAAACAAGTGTTTAAGGTTTTTTGCTGTGGCCCAAATGTGAGGCTTAACTGTATTTGCATCTTCAGAACAGCCCCTTGTTTTGGGCTTTGTCTGGAAACAGGTAGGGCTTGTGTGTATCAGTAACCTGAGATCTAGAGGAGTTAACCCTTCCATTAAATTGCTGCTTGCTGAGAGATGTCAGTATGTTGGTCTGTCAGGCTAAGCACTGCTTTCTGAAAGTGCTGCTAAGATACTTGGTAAAGGACTTGTAAATAATACTTTAGGTTTTATTTTGAAATTGGATTCTTAGTATGGAATAGGAAACATGTGTCTGCTGAGGACTGTGTGTGTTGTAATGTGCTTGGAAGTGAACCTTTGTGTTTAAAGCTTCCCTGACTCCCTGCTGCAGGATGTTTTGGTGTTAACAGCACTGGCTGCAGAGGGCAGGAACCAAGGCACACTCAAACATTGCACAGAACACTGTTCTTCTGACAGGGAGAACTGAATACATAGCAGTAAGTCCCTGCTACCTTGAAGGGACCTGGAAGCTATGGATTTTGCCAGTGGTGAATAAACTAGTGTTTCCTAATACCTGGTGATGTGCTTACAGTTCAGTACTCAAGGAAAATGGGTGTCTGGTACCATAAAGGCTGAGAGAGCTTGGAATCATATTGTTAAGTAACTGCCTTTACTTGTCTAGGAGAGCACTCATCTACTGCCTGTGAAAACTTCCCTTGTTTTTTGTCCCTGCTGAGGAATGAAAGAAACTCAATCTGCAGAGGGAGGGGAAGAGAGATAAGCCTGCCTTGACATGGAAGGAAGAGAGCTTGGAGTAGAGTCTGAAAAGGAGCGTGGGGTAGAAGATGAGACTTTCCCCAGTAGGAAGAATGAAAAGCACACGTTGCTGGGCTCCACTCTTCCCTCCTTTCCCCATCAGGAAGGAGAGGGAAGGGCTTTGGCCACGAGAGGGCTCTGCAAGGACAATAAAGGAATTCACCAGCACCTGGCCCCAGCAGGGAGGGAAGTGGCCTTAGTGCCAGGGCAGGGCTGCTGCTTTGCTTGTTTCTGCCCGGGGCAGGACATTTAGACTTGCATTAAGGTACAGCTTTGGAACTGCCCCATGTCTCATGCTGTCAAGGGAGAATTGTGCTTGTTGTTATCTTTACAAGTGTTTCTCTCAAAATTCTTAGGGACAGAGGTAGATAAGGATATAGCACTTGTAGTGCAACCTCAGTAAAGTACAGCACCTACTTTCAGCATCCCTTACAAAGTGAGAAATGCTGCTTCTAGATTTAAGTCAAATTGTGTGTTACCTACTGTGCTAGACCTAGAAAATCCTGAATAAGCATATAATGAACTAAGAGTGGTTACAGAGGAAGTTTTCCAGCTGCTTTCTGTAGCCTGGACCTTGTACATGTTCCTTGCTGCCTTTACTTTTATACACCACAGAGAGTAACTGCTAGTGAAGCTAATTGCTGTCTTGCCCTGCACTTTGCCCTATTTACCCAGTTCCTTAAGTGATAGCAGTGAGGAAAAAGGAAGCAGCTTATATTCTAGCCACCCACTGGCAGTCAGGAAAGAGCTCACATACGTTGCTCTCTTCACACCAAGAAACAGGTTCTGACAAATTAAATAAATTTATTTTGTACAAATGATAGCAGTGTCACAGTTAATACAGTAGGAAGGATATGTAATTTTATACACCTGTTTGTTTTAACATTACAAAATGCCCTGAATAGACAAGTATGGTGACTGCTTTTTTTAAAAGGAGTGTCCTGACACTGGTCACATTCTACTCTGAAAATGCTTTAATCCTCTAAAAAAAAAAAAAAGACAAAACCCAACAACAAAAACAAAACAGAACCACCAGTTCCAGTTATGGAGTCTGACATACAGTACAAAGTGTTAACAACACTTACTTGAAAGGCAGGAACAATTGGTCAAGTGTCAGTTAACTCGTGGAAAGCTTAAAGTGTGCCTTAGTGCAAATAGAGGAATGTGTCAATGGCTGTAGTGTCTGACCACCTGGTTAAATGCGCTGAGTTATCCCTGAGCAAGCAACTTCTCTCTGCAAGTCTCTCGCAGTTTGTTGATTGTTGCCATGGACAAGCTTCCAGGGTCCGTGAATATTTTCTGGGGGTAAAAGGAAAAAAAAATTCTTTGTTAAAATTCTGACTTTGGCCAACATGCTGGAATTCTTGTGTGCCTCTGAAGTGTGAAATCCCTACTTTGATATCCATACTGAGAAAACACTGCTTCCATGTAACAGGGTGGCATCTTCACCTACTCTGCTGTAACAACATGGTAAACTTGCAGCTCAAAACAAGTGCTGTAAGTTACACAAAAACTAGTTTGAATAGAAGCATCCAGTTACACTTATTTTAGAAGGCATTTGTGTCTTAATTCCTTGCTATATTTTGCTTTTCTTCTTTACGGAGCTTTGCAGAGTAGCAATGTATATGGATGTGAGAATGTGAGGCATTTCAAATACTGTCACACATCTAATATTTTTTTGCTTTGACTTGTTGCTCAAGAACAATACATTTGTTTTCACTATTTCATCTAAAACTTCTGACTGAACAGAGCTACAAAGCAAACTGCAAGTTTATGCACTTTAATCTACAGTTAAGATGTGTGAGCCCCTCAGATCTCTGTAGTTGTAACTGACAGCTCTGGAAATGAGATTATAATTCAGCCAGTTTTGAACAGAACTTCTGGTAAAGAAGTCTGCATTTGCATTAAACTGAAAACTATGATTTTGTTCAGAGTGGGGTGGGGGGAGGCATATAATATTCAACTGTCATCACCTCCACTATCTATACTGCTTGGAAAAAAACAAACCAACAGAACCAAACCCTAAAGTATGCATGTCAAAGATAAATTTAAGAACCTAACCTAAATTGTTTATTTAGTTGCCTTGAAAGCTCCCTCACTACAGCAACCAACACAGAACAAATATTTTATTCAGAGTAACTGCAAGAAAAAGGTACCTGATTTTTCTAAAAACAGTTGCTGTAAAATGTAATGCAATTAAGCAGGGGGGGAAGTCCTTCAAGGTCAAGTGTTTATATTGGCCTCTGAAGTGGTATTTTTATGGCAGCTAACATTAAACAAAACTTTTATTCTAAACCCTTTACAGAATGGGAAAATCCCTCAACCATCTCCCTTCTAAATTAAGCTGTACCTGTGATCTATTTTTTCTTGCTCCTTTCATTGAAAGGCTCACAAACACTAGTAAGTTAAGGCTATTTTTCTTCTTTATGAGCAAAGATGAAACATAAATCGCATCCTGCTATAACAAATGTATGCACGGAGCTCTGACATGGGCACAAGACTCTCCTGGGAGTAGAAGCCACCTATTGAGATACAGTTTTGTGCACACTTAGCAAACAACGACAGCAGAGTTGGTCAAATGATTTATGACAGATGTGCTTCTGAAGTGTAAAATATGTTAATTGCAAAAAACTTAACAATCTGAGTTAAGCACTGAATCTAGTGTTTTATACAGATTTGGCATCCAATCTATTAATAGTTCACAAAACATAATTCTTAGTTTGCAGGTTATCCTAAGACTTGAGCACTCAACTTCATGGATTTTGTCTGGAAAAAAGAACTTGGTGCTACTTCTTTGTTCTTTGACTAAACATAATGCTTATATTCTGGCACTGAAGATTTATCAATGCAAGCTTAAAATTAACTTTGTGTCTATTCTACAATACTCTATTACAATTAATCTCAAAAAAAGCACAGGAACACAATGCATAGTTCACTAGAAGAATGCACAAGAGTTTTTTTCTGGTCAGACATCCTGCCTTAACTAGTTAAAAGGCAAAAAAAAAAAATAATTCCCTGTATGACAATGTATTATGGTGCATGGGTTTAGATGATAATTATTTAAAAAAAAAAATCCTTAAAAGGTTTATATTTCTTATATAAAAACATTCTTCATACTCTTGGCAGTTCTTACAGATACATTTCTCCTAACTGTATCCATCTTTTTGACTGAGCAAAACATTTCTAAGTCGGTCTTATTTTTAGTTTGTAGCAACAAAAAGCTGCAGAGAATTTACCTGCATGAAGCTGTGACACTCTGTTACAAATGTTCCTTTGGTGATCTCCTTAAATTTATCACAAATGTCAGGGAAATTCGTGGCTTCCAAAATAAAAGCTTGGTGTTGCTTAATTAAGGTTAAGGCCACGCGGAAGATGATCTTTGACCCTTCATAGAATAAACAATCCCATATTCGGAGCACTGTCTGCAGGAAAGGAGAAAATTCAGATTATAGCTTCTGGATTTCCAGTAGGTAATTATTATTAAAGCACTACAAATGAGATAATGATCATGAGTGTATATTGAGAACTTTATGTTCCCGATTACCTCTACTGGAAGAATGTCAATGAACAAGCAGATAAACCAGCGTGACACCACTAGGGTCCACATGACTCCGTGTCTTTCCATCAGCTCTGCCACAGCTGGAACTTTCATTTTCACAAGTTCTCCAAGGACTTCCTGATCAGTTTTCAGGCCCAACATTGCAGGACTGTAATAATCTTGGAGAGAAGAAACCAAAATTCAAGAGTCTGCGGACGCGACTTTTCCACAAAAAGGAAGAGAATTTCCTGTACAGCTGAGCACATAAAAGCATGTTGAGGCTATGAATCCCAAGTTGGAGTAAATTAAACCATGCAATGAAGATGTCTGCAGTGTGGTCATACAGGAATTCTCTTTAGCCATGGCTGAGCCCTCTACACAAGCACTTCATTCATGCCTACTAAAGTATCTTCTTTTTCTCTGATGTTTTGTGGCAATTCATTCTTCCTTCCCAAGCAAGGATAATCTAGGTAGTCTTTAACTACTACCTTAAACTATAGAAGGCTTACTAATATTTAAACAGTTCAATATAACCACCACCTCCTTCCCATGTGTGGGGGTTGCACACCTCCCAGTCCATATAACACCCAGAAAAGTAACAAAAAAAAAAAAAAATCCCCAAACAACTCACAGACTTTAGCCTGGGTCCAGTCACAAAATGGAAAATGTGAATTTCTGAGAGTGTCAGCTGCACAGCAGTGCTGGAGGCCAGACACCACTCCTAGGGTATGACCTAACCATTAAGTGTTTTTCTCCGAGCCAGATAACTCCCACTTTTCATAGAATAATACTAGAAGGAAGTGAATGACAAGTTCCCCCAGGCAATGTCTCTTCCTTCTTAATTTACCTGAGAGACAGGGGTTGAAATTAGATCTACGTCTCCTACGCTGCTGGTCATTGCACTAAATTGTTAAATCCAAAATTAAGAAAAAATGGAGCATGCTCTGACTGTTACTCCACAGCCTGTTTAACAGGGTTAAGTATTTTCATTACCAAAAAGTGCAGGATGAGTAATGAGCATGTCAGTTCTATAAGCAAGTCGCTCCAGGTATACTTAAGGGAAGAAAAAGATTATTTTAGTTCATAAGAATTCAGATGGCCCAGCATGGGACAAGAGTTACACAGATGTTTAAGGAATTCATATTATGGGTTCAGATGTTGACAGAAACATATAAGCTGGACTTGATGGCTCCAGTCCTGGGAAGTAATCATTGAGGGTTCACTACTGCTCTGCTGACAAGACCTATGCTATTAACATTATTTACTGAAAGAAATAACTGCTAACACAAGCACCTTTCTCTATGTTTCTTTCCTTCACCAATTCTGGAAAGCCGCAATTCAGGTTTCTCTAACTTAGTGGTGTCTACCAAGGTTCCCAGACACAGACCATAGACTGATTGTTCACATGAAGATGAAGGGATCAGAGCAAAGTCCATTCGTCTGAAATAATTTTAATAAAAGCTCCCAGTGCCACAAATAAGTTGAAGAAGATGCCCAAAGTATGCAGTACATTTATAACCACTTTAATTTCTCTAATGAAATCACAAGAGCAGTTTAATTTTCCACTCTTTTCTGTGTCAGTGGTTTCCTTGAACAGACTTCCCACCCCAGGAACTATTTGCTCTTCATTTGTCCTGTTCAAACTGCAAAACATCTACAGGCATTTTTACGGTTCTAAGGAGCATCACATTCAAACTTTAGCTTTTTGTCTGTGATCCTTTTTTAATTTGCTCCCATGGAAGAATGATAATTAAAACTCCTCTACAGACATAAGAGGCACTGCCACTATATACATTCTTGAAACCATTTGCCTTTCAGTTGCTTGAGGGAAAGCTACAAGCGCTAAAGCACAAGTAACTCCATGAAAAAGTGTACTAAAACCAAACAGAGTCACAGTGTGACCTCAAAGCCAACACAGAAACTTCTCTTTCTCCACATTTTGTGTTAGTGTTGTGCTCGTCTGTGAATTGGAATGAAGGTAATGTTAACTGGCTGAGTAATCCTTTTTTTAAATGCTGCTTTAACGTCAGTGAAAAACCAAGAATCGCATGTCACATAACAGAACCTTCTTCCCTTTCCTAACCTTCCTCCTCCTCTCGCACAAGCACAAACCATTTTTTTTTCTCTGTGCTCCTGAGACATGCAAGTACTTAAACCTTCTTCAAGTTACCGCCAGCAAGTGTCCTCAGGATGGAGGAGAGCAGCCCACACGCTCTCTCCTTTGCGCTGCTGCAATCATCCGATACGCTGCCATCAACAGCAGCTGCTATTTTTAATTTGTACGGCAAAGTAAATGTCAGGATCTCAGGGAGAAGGCAACCAGACACCCCCCCAGCTCTCTGAGAGCTGGCGAGTAACAAGTTAATAGCCCCACAACTTGGATACGTCACTTCTGGAATTACTGAAGCAGCAAGCAGCCGGGAAGCCGCCGTGTAAATTAACATTTCGTTCAAGTTTGTTAGATTGTACTGCCGGACAGAAAGGAAAAAAGGAGCTATTCATTTATCTGGGGCAGCCTCCTGCTGTTCCTCGTGGAGCAGGGGGGGCTCCCATGTGTGCTGGTACACAGCACTGCACCGTTCAGCCCAGCCCCACTGCACGAGCAGGAGTGATTAACGATTTTATGCAAATGCCAATAACCGAGTAGCAGCTCTTTTCCAGCAGATCAGCTGCCAGTTCACAACAGAAAAAAGTTACATTAGAACAACCTGCATCCAAGACCTTTTTATATGTAATTATTGTACATTAATTATAGTTAATGTGGGTATTAATTATAATTATTACACATAATTAATATAATTATAATTTAATATATAATTTTCATATATACAATTTTATAAATAAATGTATGTATATAAAATTAGCTTCTCAAATGAGGAAAGCCACATTTCCAGTCCTTCAGAAACATTCCTGCAGGACTGTGTATTTGTGTAAAACTTACCCACAGCTCATTTACAAAGAACCCCAGAGCACACCAGCAGCACCCACACCTGGTGCTCTGCCCAGGGGCCCCCCACCAAGTCTTTGCAGGGTCAGCCACAACTACACAGGCGAGCCAGAAGAGGATCCACCATCACCCTTGAGCCACCTTTCAGGGTCCATGTCTGGTGTGACTAATAAAAATGATTTTGTAACTTGGTTCGGAGCCTCGGTGCTTGGTAACATTTAACCTACAGGGCTCTTCTGTTCTTATTTGCTAAGGATGTACAGTCCCTAAGCATTCTGGAAATGTCCCCTCAGCAAAAATCCTGCAGCTCTCCCTTGCTGCAAACGCTTCACTGTGTGCCCTATTTTCCTAATCTTCTATAATTGGCTGCTCTGCCCAGAATCTCTCCTCAAGTCAAGATATCCTTGTTTAGAAAAAAAGTCTACACAAGCCTAACCCTCCCCCACAGCACAAAGCTGCTTTTCACAAGATTCTGTGCAGCAAATTATTTTTACTCACCTACCACCGAAGTACATTAGCTTTATGTTCCATTTCACAAATTATTGGAAATTTCTAGATTTGCACAATCCACATTTAATTAGCTTATTAGTTATTTTTCCCTCTCAATAATCTGGCAAAATACTGCGCAGTTGATGACCCAGAATGGGACTTGAATCAGTAACCACTACTAATCTGCCACTTACTAATTAAAAAACCAAAACCACAACACAAATATTGGCTAATTATATTGTGCACCTACTGATCTAAATTGGTTTATAGGAATGTCCTCTGACAATGCATCATCCTCCTGAAAAAACATGTAGCCATGTTGCTTCCTGTTAGTCCTCAAATTGTCAAATGGCAGAGATAATGTTAATATTTAGGTGATCACACACTACGTTGCTTTTCATCACATCTTTTTCTGGAAGGCAATCCATGAAATATTGTATTACAAACTATTATTGCATTCTATAAAGTTCTCTCTCCTCCCCCAAACAAGCCAAAATGGCTCATTTGTTATACCAATGTGCAATATATATGAAACTCCTTGTTTCCATGCTCTCTTCCAACCTGGCCCTAGGCTTCCCCTACTTTCCTCTCAGCTTTCCTTTGTTTGTTGCTTGCCCACATGCACCTTCTTTTCCCAGTCTGTCATTCCTGGTGCCTGCCTATGGATTTTGGATGCCTTGCTAAGTTTAGGAGTGCCCAAGAGTGTAGCAGAGGGCAATGCAGGCAGCACCCCACGTGGAATTCGCCCCACCGAGTGCTTCTTCCTCATCAAAGTCCCTCTGCCGGGATCGTTGGCTTCTCTTCCTCTTGGAGTTGCACCGCAAAAAGGGAAAGCCACCTTCACCAACTGCCAGGTATTTTATTGCTACTGTACAACACAGGTGACTAGATGAAGGGATTTCTTCCCTTGTTTAAAGGGCTTTTTGTTATTAACACTGCACAGACCGTGGCATGCTGTCGTGTCGCTTGAAACGTATTCTAGTGCAGCATCTGGCAGAGATGGGTGCCTGCCTATGGATTTTGGATGCCTTGCTAAGTTTAGGAGTGGCCAAGAGTGTAGCAGAGGGCAATGCAGGCAGCACCCCACGTGGAATTCACCCCACCGAGTGCCTCTTCCTCAAAGTCCTGACCCTGAAGAGCAGCACAGCCCCATGGCTCTGCCAGGATCATCAGCTTCTGTTCCTCTTGGAGTTGCACAGCAAAAAGGGAAAGCCAGCTTCACCAACTGCCAGGTATTTTATTGCTACTGTACAACACAGGTGACTAGATGAAGGGATTTCTTCCCTTGTTTAAAGGGCTTTTTGTTATTAACACTGCACAGACCGTGGCATGCTGTCGTGTCGCTTGAAACGTATTCTAGTGCAGCATCTGGCAGAGATGGTCCTTAAACTACATTTCACCGCCCCCCCATCACAATAATTAGCACCTCTCTGAATCCTACCAGGATGTCCAGGACTAAGACATAACTGCCTGCTTGTGCTCCAGAGCAGTAATGAGATTTGCAGGAAATAAGGATAAAGCTTGTAGGGACTCTATGACCTTGTTCTCCATTACAAATAGATTAAGAGGTTCCAAAAATAAAAGTTTAAGAAGCAGAACTCTTATAGCCTTAAATTACCTCTAACAAGTCAGAGCTGCAGAAGTTAAAAAAGAATCCTTTAAGTCTGTTGTGCATATGTCAGGTTAAATATAAATACTCCTACTGGAACTAACATGATATGAATTCTTAGTGTTATAGAAACACCCAAGACAAGACCTCAGCTCTGCTGCTTATCTTCCAGCATTTCAAACTATTATTTCAAAAGCCTATATAACCCAGCCTGGGGCAAACTGACTGATTTGTCTTGGCAATCCAATTTATTTAACCAAACTGAAAAATTAAAAATAAGCTGGTTTAACTTTTCTCAGTCATAAGCAATGCAAAGTATTTTATTCACAAGAATATGTTTATAATGTCCATGGGAGCCAGGGTGGGGGATTAAAGTTCTCTCTCCTCCCCCAAACAAGCCAAAATGGCTCATTTGTTATACCAATGTGCAATATTCAACAACATCTTGCTGTAGCCCATTACTACCAGACTTCTCTGGAATCCAAGAGAGACAAACAGAGCAGACCTCAATGCTGGCGGGCAAAAGCAGAGGTTGCCATGGACGGAACTGGCCAACTTTATGAAAAGCACTTGGTTCTACATTTCAAGTGAAAACAGCAACTGATTCCACCACGTGCCTTTGTGGGAAGAAAAATCCTTTCCAGTAATCCTTCACTATAAAAACTCAGCTGTTTGCATGTTACTGAAGACAGGGGTTATTTTAAATAACCTTGGCAGTACAAAGTTTTCCCTTCCAAAAAGATATGCTATCATAGCCGAGTTTACGAACTTAAAGCAACACACATGGAATGAGTTTCATCACTTCAGTTACAAAGAGGTCAAACTAGATTCTGATAGCAGTCCCTTCTCACCTTCAGAGCTTCTAAATGCCATTTATGCTATTCCTACACACTTTACTAACTCACTCATTCTCCCTGCTGGCAAATCTCAGCCTGACTTGTCCAAGAAGGCAGGGCAATCTTCTGCTGTTTTATTTCTACCATGACATGGTCCAAAAAGATGCAACAGGTCTTCTAAGAATCCACATCACAAGCATAGCACAGAACGTTGGACAACCTATGTTTGGGAGGAAATCAGAAAGTCACAACAGGAAGAGGAGGAAAACCAAGAGTACTGCCAATTCTTTTTGCAATATCAGGCCAAAGTGAACCCCTGCAGATGTCCTGGCCAAAGTGATATCCTGCAGATATGTGGTTAAATGGCATCTGAACTATGTTATTTTTAAAACATAAGTTCCTAATCTTCCAGGGAACTGCAAGAAAAAAAAAATATCCAACAAACCTACCAACCCAAAATGGGCTCAAGCCATATTTTATTCTTCCTTCATCAAACCAAACTGAACGAGAACTTCTGTCCTGAAGTACTGAACTCAAATCAGAACCAGCAGCAGCTGTATTATTCACAACTGAACATTAGCTTTAAAAAAAAAAAAACAAAACCAAAAACATGAGCAAGTCCAATTCATTTTGGAAGGCAGAACTACCTTTTAAAAAAAAAAAAAAAAAAA
>NW_015090859.1:1166010-1192109 GCF_001431845.1 Calidris pugnax | reverse complement strand
TGACTAATAAAAATGATTTTGTAACTTGGTTCGGAGCCTCGGTGCTTGGTAACATTTAACCTACAGGGCTCTTCTGTTCTTATTTGCTAAGGATGTACAGTCCCTAAGCATTCTGGAAATGTCCCCTCAGCAAAAATCCTGCAGCTCTCCCTTGCTGCAAACGCTTCACTGTGTGCCCTATTTTCCTAATCTTCTATAATTGGCTGCTCTGCCCAGAATCTCTCCTCAAGTCAAGATATCCTTGTTTAGAAAAAAAGTCTACACAAGCCTAACCCTCCCCCACAGCACAAAGCTGCTTTTCACAAGATTCTGTGCAGCAAATTATTTTTACTCACCTACCACCGAAGTACATTAGCTTTATGTTCCATTTCACAAATTATTGGAAATTTCTAGATTTGCACAATCCACATTTAATTAGCTTATTAGTTATTTTTCCCTCTCAATAATCTGGCAAAATACTGCGCAGTTGATGACCCAGAATGGGACTTGAATCAGTAACCACTACTAATCTGCCACTTACTAATTAAAAAACCAAAACCACAACACAAATATTGGCTAATTATATTGTGCACCTACTGATCTAAATTGGTTTATAGGAATGTCCTCTGACAATGCATCATCCTCCTGAAAAAACATGTAGCCATGTTGCTTCCTGTTAGTCCTCAAATTGTCAAATGGCAGAGATAATGTTAATATTTAGGTGATCACACACTACGTTGCTTTTCATCACATCTTTTTCTGGAAGGCAATCCATGAAATATTGTATTACAAACTATTATTGCATTCTATTATTAAATTATTATTATTGAATTCCAGAAAAATATCTAGATGAAAATTAAGTTTCCCAATATGAAACTCCTTGTTTCCATGCTCTCTTCTAACCAGGCCCTAGGCTTTCCTTACTTTCCTCTCACCTTTCCTTTGTTTGTTGCTTGCCCACATGCACCTTCTTTTCCCAGTCTGTCATTCCTGGTGCCTGCCTATGGATTTTGGATGCCTTGCTAAGTTTAGGAGTGGCCAAGAGTGTAGCAGAGGGCAATGCAGGCAGCACCCCACGTGGAATTCGCCCCACCGAGTGCTTCTTCCTCATCAAAGTCCCTCTGCCGGGATCGTTGGCTTCTCTTCCTCTTGGAGTTGCACCGCAAAAAGGGAAAGCCACCTTCACCAACTGCCAGGTATTTTATTGCTACTGTACAACACAGGTGACTAGATGAAGGGATTTCTTCCCTTGTTTAAAGGGCTTTTTGTTATTAACACTGCACAGACCGTGGCATGCTGTCGTGTCGCTTGAAACGTATTCTAGTGCAGCATCTGGCAGAGATGGTCCTTAAACTACATTTCACCGCCCCCCCATCACAATAATTAGCACCTCTCTGAATCCTACCAGGATGTCCAGGACTAAGACATAACTGCCTGCTTGTGCTCCAGAGCAGTAATGAGATTTGCAGGAAATAAGGATAAAGCTTGTAGGGACTCTATGACCTTGTTCTCCATTACAAATAGATTAAGAGGTTCCAAAAATAAAAGTTTAAGAAGCAGAACTCTTATAGCCTTAAATTACCTCTAACAAGTCAGAGCTGCAGAAGTTAAAAAAGAATCCTTTAAGTCTGTTGTGCATATGTCAGGTTAAATATAAATACTCCTACTGGAACTAACATGATATGAATTCTTAGTGTTATAGAAATACCCAAGACAAGACCTCAGCTCTGCTGCTTATCTTCCAGCATTTCAAACTATTATTTCAAGAGCCTATATAACCCAGCCTGGGGCAAACTGACTGATTTGTCTTGGCAATCCAATTTATTTAACCAAACTGAAAAATTAAAAATAAGCTGGTTTAACTTTTCTCAGTCATAAGCAGAGTATTTTATTCACAAGAATATATTTATAATGTCCACGGGAGCCAGAGTGGGGGATTTAAGTTCTCTCTCCTCCCCCAAACAAGCCAAAATGGCTCATTTGTTATACCAATGTGCAATATTCAACAACATCTTGCTGTAGCCCATTACTGTTTGCTACCAGACTTCTCTGGAATCCAAGAGAGACAAACAGAGCAGACCTCAATGCTGGCGGGCAAAAGCAGAGGTTGCCATGGACGGAACTGGCCAACTTTATGAAAAGCACTTGGTGGAATCAGTTGCTGTTTTTACTTGAAATGTAGAACCACGTGCCTTTGTGGGAAAAAAGCTGGTTTAACTTTTCTCAGTCATAAGCAGAGTATTTTATTCACAAGAATATATTTATAATGTCCACGGGAGCCAGAGTGGGGGATTTAAGCTGGTTTAACTTTTCTCAGTCATAAGCAATGCAAAGTATTTTATTCACAAGAATATGTTTATAATGTCCATGGGAGCCAGGGTGGGGGATTAAAGTTCTCTCTCCTCCCCCAAACAAGCCAAAATGGCTCATTTGTTATACCAATGTGCAATATTCAACAACATCTTGCTGTAGCCCATTACTACCAGACTTCTCTGGAATCCAAGAGAGACAAACAGAGCAGACCTCAATGCTGGCGGGCAAAAGCAGAGGTTGCCATGGACGGAACTGGCCAACTTTATGAAAAGCACTTGGTTCTACATTTCAAGTGAAAACAGCAACTGATTCCACCACGTGCCTTTGTGGGAAGAAAAATCCTTTCCAGTAATCCTTCACTATAAAAACTCAGCTGTTTGCATGTTACTGAAGACAGGGGTTATTTTAAATAACCTTGGCAGTACAAAGTTTTCCCTTCCAAAAAGATATGCTATCATAGCCTTGGTGGAATCAGTTGCTGTTTTTACTTGAAATGTAGAACCACGTGCCTTTGTGGGAAAAAAAAATCCTTTCCAGTAATCCTTCACTATAAAAACTCAGCTGTTTGCATGTTACTGAAAACGGGTTATTTTAAATAACCTTGTACTGCCAAAGTTTTCCTTTCCAAAAAGATATGCTATCATAGCTGAGTTTACGAACTTAAAGCAACACACATGGAATGAGTTTCATCACTTCAGTTACAAAGAGGTCAAACTAGATTCTGATAGCAGTCCCTTCTCACCTTCAGAGCTTCTAAATGCCATTTATGCTATTCCTACACACTTTACTAACTCACTCATTCTCCCTGCTGGCAAATCTCAGCCTGACTTGTCCAAGAAGGCAGGGCAATCTTCTGCTGTTTTATTTCTACCATGGCATGGTCCAAAAAGATGCAACAGGTCTTCCAAGAATCTACATTACAAGCATAGCATAGAACATTGGACAACCTATGTTTGGGAGGAAATCAGAAAGTCACAACAGGAAGAGGAGGAAAACCAAGAGTACTGCCAATTCTTTTTGCAATATCAGGCCAAAGTGAACCCCTGCAGATGTCCTGGCCAAAGTGATATCCTGCAGATATGTGGTTAAATGGCATCTGAACTATGTTATTTTTAAAACATAAGTTCCTAATCTTCCAGGGAACTGCAAGAAAAAAAAAATATCCAACAAACCTACCAACCCAAAATGGGCTCAAGCCATATTTTATTCTTCCTTCATCAAACCAAACTGAACGAGAACTTCTGTCCTGAAGTACTGAACTCAAATCAGAACCAGCAGCAGCTGTATTATTCACAACTGAACATTAGCTTTAAAAAAAAAAAACAAAACCAAAAACATGAGCAAGTCCAATTCATTTTGGAAGGCAGAACTACCTTTTAAAAAAAAAAAAAAAAAAAAAAAGAGAGAAAATGCAAGCATTTTACGGATATTTGCTTATTGGTTGTGAGGCTGAAATTACACAAAATTTAGAATAATATTATTTTGAGAAGTAATTTACTATTAACACCTTTTCAGCAAGCACAGAAGGGCTGTGTTCCTACACAACCCCATCTGCCTGTATTCACCTCTTGCTTCTGATCCCATACTTTGAAAATGGATCACGTGGAACAGAAAGAGCCCTTTGGTTTCCTATTCACATTTCACGCAGCACTGTGAGACTCCCAGCAGATGTAGTAGCTACCGGTTAGAAACTGAAAAAGGATGCTTGTTTTTATAAAGACAATGGAAAGAAATGCAAAGATGATATCCTTCCAGACATTACAGAGGGCAGAGATGAAATACAAAGAAACAAAGACTCCATGAGTCCAAAAACTTCTCAAAGAAACAAACTGAAAGCACAAACACAACTTTCAGATATCCTAGTTGTGGACAACAAAAATGGCTAATGTTTTCATTTTATTTTTTTTAAATACTACCTCTCTGGTATGTGCTGCTCAGTAGGGACATTTGCATCATTAAAAACTAGTCTAGATTAAAGTTATAGCAACCAGAGCACTCACGACAGATTACATATAACTGAGCAAACTGCTGTTGGCCAATTCTCCTTTCCTCCCCCTTCCCTGTCTCTGTATCCTTGGAATTGCTCCTATTGTGGGTAGTGTTTTTTTCATCGTATCAGTGAGCTGATGGACACCAATGGACACAGGTTATTCACCACTCAGCTGTTTCCAAACGGCCTGGCCTGACTCCAGTCATTGCACTCTTGTGAACTGCACCATAAAGAGTTTTTGGAAAAGCTTACTGGGTTGATGATGGTCCCACGAGCTGAGGCTTTTAATTTACAAAACCCTTTGACAGACTTTTAACACTGATTTCCTCAAATGGAAAGGAAATTCATGAACAAGCATTGAAGACAACCTCAACTGTTTATCATACCCTTAGAGGAAACAAACATTTAAAAAAGAAAAAGAAAAAAAGAGTGTACAATTGTACAGTGAGTCTTAATGATTGATGACTTCAGCTGAATAAGGATTCCTGGATCTGTAGCTATTTTAATTCCTCTATGGGATCGGGAAGAATAGCTGTTTTATCAGTTCACTGCACTGACAAGATTATTCTTAACACCTCAGCACAAAACACAGCATTTATATTCTCTCACACTTAAGAACAACCCCAGTGTTACATTTTCTTCAGCTCTTTACAAGAATGCTACAGTCATGCCATGGGAACCACTGAGCACAGTATTAAAAGAGTGGGACAGAGCAGGAGGCTTAAAATAGAAAGCTGGACAGACACATAGGGTTCTAGCCTGATGTTTGGAGAGGGAAACCAATCCAACCCTTCAATCTGAAGAGAAAGGAAATGAAAGCTACAATCCTCTTACTTCAGGCTTGAGGAAGCTAATGAGAATTAATTTTAATCTTGAAGCAACAGGTTTTAAAACCAGAAGAGGAACAAATGAGACTTCTCTACTAGCCGTAACTTGAAATCTTAGTGAAGCATTCAAGTCTTCTGAACATAAACCACATGACTCAACCAAGGTTCTATGTCCCAAGCATCTCTCTGAAACTAAAGAGTTGCTTCTTGTACATTTAGGTAAACAAAAGTTACCATTGTGCACTGCACATTATTTCCTTCACATAATCTCCTTTACTCCCAAAGCACATCTCCTTCCACAAACACATTATTTATGTAGCCAGCTATCCTGTGTATGCATTATGCTATATTCTGAAACAATATCAAAGCCTGCTGTTAGTCCCTCTTAATACTATGCCATATTTAAAAAAAAAAAAAAAAAGCAAACAACTTGACGATAGAGTTGAGCAATTTAAAATAAACAATTTTGCAGTATCTTTAGTTGCAAATATGATTAATCCAGAGTAAGCATGTCTTAGCTCAGGAAAAGCTAAAGTAATCCTTGGATATATTTACTACTGAAGGAGAGAGTATGTCATCTCTGTATATGACATGAGCAAAACTGAGGTTAGGAAGCTGCATCCAGCTCTGATATTCACACTGAAGGCAGGAAGTTGAACTGGAAAGGACATGAGAGAAAGTTTTATAAACACCACTTACTTACAAAGACTGAGCTCTGTAAGGAACTTCTCTATTTGTAGAATTTATGCAAGGAAAGTGAAAAGCAAGCTTGACCACTTCACAGAGAAAACACTCTAGGCATTATGTTCTTTTCAATATAGGAAGAGAACGTTTTAAAAAGAAGCGATAGCTACAAGTTAGAACAAGGCAAATTCCAATAAAAATTATAGCAAACATTTTTAGTAAGAGTGATTTGTAGTTGGAATACACTACTAGGAGTAGTGGTAGGGTCTCCAGTTTTGAACCTTTCACAAAGACGAGCTCAAAGCCAAATGAGTCTGCTGCAGAGGGAATGGGAGGAAATACTAGTGTTTCCTCAGCTGGCTTCTTGTATGGCAAATCCAGTTACATTTCCAGTTTTATAAGTCTTGGTATTTAACACGTGGATTACTTCAAGCATATAAATACGTCTTATGGGGTTTTACGAGTTAAAATACAAAACTGTCAATTTGGATCTGCACTGAGCACCTGTAACACCATTATATATTTGTCAGCAATTATGTTATGCTTCTAGCCATCAAAGCAACATATTCAGGAAAGTTATATTACTAAAATTGTAATTGAATATGCAGAGCTCTGGTTGACCATTAGAAGGCCAAAAAAATATACGCTATGAGGAATGAAATAAGCTAGTTATTTTGGCTTTGTGTCGCTGCTGCTTTAATTCCATAGTTAAAATAGCACAATCCCTTCAACATGAGTACAGCTCTGTCAAAACTAACATTGCAATACCACATGTGCACATTAGTGCTTTCACAACTAGAGCCATTAGCTAAAATTAAAAACCAAAACCAAACAAAAAACCCTAACCAAATAAACATCCCTCCAACATGACTATTCCAACAGAATATAAAGCACAAACTAAGTGAGCCTTGTGCTGCATGCTAAGGCTTGGCCACTAATTGGTTTTCACATGTTCAAAACAAAAAAGGGGACCTCTTCTCCCAAACCCACACTTTTATGTTTCCACCACCCTACTTACCTTCCTCCTTTGTATGCAGCCAGGGAATTTGACCTTTGATCAGTCCTAACTGAACTAAGATTTCATTTGAAAAGTTTATTTTGCTGGTGGCTTTTTTAAAGGGATGAAACTTTGATTTACTAGGGAGACAAACAGGCAAATACCCGTCTGCACAGATAGCCAAAGGCTGCAGTGCCATCCAGAGTAGTATCACAGAAGGCCTACTGAAGATATCTGAAGTCCAACATCATGAAATTAGATTAATACAAGGCTTACTTGCCAGAAGGAGAGAGGCATACTTGACTCTCTGGGGTGGAATAAGTCATTTAGGTCCTGCTTCCACTGTAAATACAGCTATATCAAGGAACACAGTATTATTCAGTATTTTTAAACACTATGGGCCTTTTTTCTGCATAGCTGAAACTTGGCATGTTTCCTCACAAAAGTAAGGCTGCCAACATGTATATTCTTGTCATCTACAGGAAACTTCTGGTTTCGACACAACTGTAAGATTTCTGCCCAGCTACCTAAAGTATACCTAGTAAACGCTGAGATTGGTCTTTATGGATGAGGCTTGTGATCTGGAAGGGGGCCAGGGGGAAGCGTACAATACATACAGGAAATAAATTATTCCACAACTATAAATATGTGTATCATTTTAAAGAAAAACTATTTGTTCTTCAAGAAAAACTCATTGTCATGTTACCCATTTCCTCCTTACTCAAGTCTCCCGAATCCCCTAGCAGTTCAGATTTGTAAGTAAGTAGCATTTCAGGCTTATCATGGTTTCTAAATACAGGCACATGATGACTCCTATGTTCCACCTTCAGCTTAACAGGACACTGCATGCTTAATTCCTAGGTAAATACAACTGACCTCTAATGTTCAAAGATGCATGCTTTCATCAGGGCTGCTGTTTAACAGTAAAACATGTCAGAATCCCTTATTTCAAAACTCTTAATTACCAGGCAGACATTCCTCTCTCCTAGTGGTAGATGTGATGATGTTCTTCAGAGGTGCACACTGCTATGGCTTCACACACGATCACAGAGGAACACTCTAAGGATGAGTGAGAACTCAGCCAGCTCAGGGCCCTGTAGCTGGGTGCTGCCAGAGGAGGAAGATAAGCAAATAGCCCAGAACTATTTGATCTGCTGAAGCTTCCTGGGTTGATGGTGCTATAAAAAAACCTGGTTATCAAGAATTACCCTGCAAACATGAGGTCACGTATGTTATACATAGCATTGCAAGGAGCTTTCCACACGAAAGGCACAAATGCCTGGGGTGCTCAAGTCTTCTCCGTGAAAGGACATGCTTTTCATCACGATGGTTCTTTCACAGGCCACAAATTCAGCTCAACATTACTACTATTCAGGTTTAGCAAGCCTCTTATCTGCACGGCTTCCTGTTGCGTGTTTCATGTGAAACAAAGTTCTGCTCTCCTTTGGAGAAGCTGGTCTTAAAAGACCCAGCTGCCCAGCCAGTTCTGCATTCAGAGGTTCCCTGACAATACCCAATCAGGGTTATTAAAATCAATTCAGCCTCAAGAATGAAATCAGTACATGATTAACTGCAACTAAAAGCAAGCAGTCCAAAAAGAAGTACTGTAAAGGTAGTACAGCATTCTGCATTTCTCAAGGGGCCTTTCCCTTCAAACCTGGAAGTCTGTATGATGGGACTGCAAAGAACGTTATAGCATGAATCACTTGAAAGAGGAGGATATACAAGTGTTTGATACGTAACTATGTTATTATTTAATATTCAATGTCTCTTGTTCAGTTCAAATATTCATGTCTCTTACTATGCCTAATCTCTTACACAACAGTACCTGCAAGTCTATGGCTAATACGACCGAGAAGCACAGAAAGCTGAAAAGAGAAGTGTGTTAGATTATCTATTATCTCAACGTGCAGACCTTTGCCTTACCCAGCAGTCGCTGAGCTTCCCACCAAAGTGGTGTCTTGCAAACCTCGTGTCCTTGCAGATAATGCAAGTTAGTTCTGTGTAGTCTGCTACTTTTGTGACTATTTCATCATTCAAAACTCTGTTCCAATTTTTAATTTTTGATAAACAACCAGGCACTACACACAGGTAAAAAATTTTTGAAAACCAAAAAGCGAAAAAGCACCAGGCTGAAGGAAAGTAGGTAAACTCATCCTTGAAGAATGCTTGCAGGCTACACCTAATGTAAGATTTTTATTAACAACGTTGGAAAAAAAGGAAAAACTGCTATTTGTTAACAATCCTAAACTGAGAAATACTGTCCCATGTCAATACACAAGGCACAACAGAGTAACACAGTCAAAAGATTTGTGAGAGAGAGAGACAGGATAATATTTAAAATAACAAGGACAAGAATGTGCAAATAAAGTTCAGCAAAAAGGTGTTATAAATTCCTATAAGATGCAGAAAAAACATCTGTTGACAATGAGATAGGGGCAATAGCACATGCACCATTACTGAGATCACAAATCAAAACCAGAGTGCCATAAGGAAAAAAAGGCAAGGGAGATCTTACAGTTTTTCTCTCTCAAATAAAATGCTTCCAGCTGTGAAAAGAGAGAAATAATGCCACTGCACAAGGCACTGGCATATTTCCCACTGGAAAAAAAAGGGTGCCATTGTGATCAAGTCGAAAAAATAAAAAAAAGGATCAATTCGAAGTGAAACGAGCACAAAAAATAATTATTAGGCTAAAATGGGAAGAGAGAAGAGTTTCATGCAAAAGGGTTTTATATCACTGAGCTGCTTCAGTCAAAGAACTGTAAAATGAGTTGACTGTATGCTACAAATACATTAAAGGTCCACAAGAGAGAGAGGGACTTTTTTTTTCCCCTCAAAAGTCAACATTGGCACAAGAATAAAAGGATATAAAATTGGCCATGAACAGGCCATGAACAGTGCAGAAATCATAAGACCCCTCTTAACCATTGGAGGAGTCATTCTACAACTGGTTTTCAGTAAGAGTAAATAACTCCAGTATAATAGTGGTGTAGACTGATTAGAGTACAGCTTGATAAACAGTGCTGCTTTCAGACTGAGAACCACTGATGTGGAGAAGGAAATAATAATTGTTCTGCTATATATAAGCATAACTTTCATGCTAAAGTGAGCTCAGGTTGTCAAGTTTTTCTTCTCTTAAACTCACCATTTAATCACAAATGTGTAAAACATGACAAATATGCTCCTTAAATTATGTATCAAAGTACCAGAGTTAAAAGTTCCCACCTACCTGATGCTTTCTAAAGCAACCTCCCCAATATTTCCTCAACAAAACAAAATATTCTTAGTAACCAGAGCTATGTACAGAATAGAAACACTAAAGCTATGCCGAACAGAAATTGCAGATATATCCACTCTGAGCTTGAATGGAATTCATACTGTTTCTTGTGGGCAATACTGTCTGCTCCAGCCATCTGTTTTGAATGAACCTGGGAATAAAAGATCTTGGTAACACCCAAAACTTCAGTTAAACAAATAATTCTCTTCCCCCTTGCTGTGTTTAAATGAGATATGCTCCTAATCCCTCCAAATCCCTGGTTAAGCAGCTGACAGATACAACAGGCAGTGGACTACAGGCTTGCCTTCAGCAGAAGCAGGATCTTTCTGGCCTCCCCCAGCTGCACCCAGCAGTGCTACGTTCAGCCAGATGAATGGCACGCACACAACTCCACATGCCAACAGACCAAGTTGTAATTTTTGCTTTCTCTTTCTTCCAGCTGTGCTAATTCCATTTGGGTATAACAGAACAATTCAGCCAGAAAACTTCTACTGATGGGGTCTCCATTCCCATGCCATCCCCCTCCTGTCAGTGGGTTGAGCAGTCACACCTTCACCATACCCTATGGTACATACCTCCACCCAGACATAAAAAGCAGTACAAGCGGGGAGGAGAGTCATAGCTTCAGGGAGCCCTTCTCTGTCACTTCCCCAGAAAGCTGCCACTAATGCTCCCATCTGTCACATTCTACTTTTTTCAATCAATGACATTGATCTGTGGCTGGCCTCGGTTCATCTGCTGACCATAAAAATGCTGTCAGCATCAAGGTACTGGAGCAGCTTTTTAATGTAATTAAACGCCTGTGGGCAGGGGGAGGGAAGCATTCACAGGGACACTGCAGAGGGCAGGGAAGGGATCTCTAAATTGTCCTAAATAACCACCAATTTAACTGCTAGTGACAGGACACACTCAAAAACGAGGACATGGCCTGAAGGCGTATCTGTTGCAATGAAAGGGGAAAACATTTAGATTATAATGCAAACAGATCAGCAACAAAACTAAAGGAGAAATGTTGGCTAATCAAACTGTCGGCATCCAACAAAAAATGATTGCTACTTTGCCCTCTGAAGATCTGGAGAACATACAATGTTTCTCTGCTTCCCCAACAAATAATTATAGGGCTTTAAAATGAAACCTGCTGTACTTTGCACTGTTAACAGAAAGGCAGTACTTAGTTAACTAAGTAAATTTCTTTATGGATACATCTGCCTGTCTGATTCTCTGTCTCGCAAATACATACTCAGTATTTCACTGCAATTATGCCAATTATTTTTTTGGGGAAAAAAGCATCAGCAACAAGTTTACCGGCAATAAAGCCTTGTATTACTCAATATAAAAATTTTCCTACACAAAAGATTCATACTACCTAACTTGGGCTTCTATTAAGGCACCCAAGCTGGAAGGGGTGCCTCGAGTTCTCTTACAACTGACTATGGAAGGGAAAGGGGCACACTCAAACCAGCCATTCTGACCAGATACCCACTTCCCCCATCAAGCAAAGAAACATAAGCACAAACGTTTCTAGCTTCAGCACCTCAGATGGATGCCTGGAGTGGATGTGCTGAACTCAAGCCAAAGTCTGTAAGAAGATGCTTGGTACAGGGTAGTAAAAATATATCTTTAAAATATAACTTAAGTAAATGTATATCTTCTTTAAACACAGCAATTGCCTTTCACCTTATGAGTTTCTTCTCATCACCAATGCTATTGCATAAGATAAATTCAGTAACTAAAAGGAAAAATGAGAGCAACTTCAGTCATTTAGATATTGGCAAAGCATAGAAGGATATACAAGAAGAACTAAAGGTTTTATGGCAAACCAAAGTTCCATACCAAAAATAACAAATAAGAAATTCTGAATCTACTGCCTTGCCCCAAATAAGAATATCTAACACTATCAAAAAGATTAACAACAAAAGTTGCCACACATCACTTTGCAGTGAAACTTGCCTTTTACTGAGGCCCTTAACCCTTAATACAGCGATGTCAAAGGAAAGACATCCACCCATGTCAGCCAGAGGTAGGTCATGGGGCAGACAGCAGCCCTCAAGTCTCATACCTGTTTGCACAGCTTATAGTTCTCAAGGCTGAACAAAACCAAGAGACAGTTGATGTATTTAGACTACTTTTATAGCTTGAAAGTAAACTTCAAGGCTGCAAAACCTCAAATATTTGCGGGTTCAACAAGTCATAGGGCTCTCTGCCTGTCTCTACTCTCAATCTGCAAAACCCAACCACTCTGCTCATATTCAAGGGAAACCCGAGTTCTTACGCGGTGTATTCAGCACAAAAGATATTTTTCTCACAGTCATTCAAAAGTGTTAAAAGACCCCCTCAGCCTTTTTCCTTCTCAGTGTCTTTCCCCTCTGTTCAATAAGGAAACAAATACTTTTATGCTCTTGCTTAAGATTAAACAAACAAACAAGAAAATAAAACAGAAATGAAAGCATCTACTTTGACATCCTTATCCAGCACTTAGTTGACCGCAATATCAAATTCAGCCTCCAACCATTTGGGATAAAGATCTGTTCAAAAGCAAAAGTGGGCCAATAGGGAATGTCAAAGCCTCCTTCTAGAAAAATTAGTCTTCCATTTTGAGTATGGATTTACATTAATGATGTAGCTGTAGTCAGTCCTGTGCAATGCTAATGGGAATTCACAATGAAACCATTCTTCCTCTGTAATTAAATCCCAAGAAAGAACATTCCCCAATGTATTTCACAGCAGTTAAGACATCATTATGCCTGATTTCTGCCTCTGTTTTTAAACTATTTCACACAGAGTGTGAGATTCAGCTTATACATGTGGGAAAATTCATTGTGTAAACACCTCCTGCAAACCCACAGATCCAGAACCTAGAGAGCTACTGAACTGACCTGTAAGTACTGTAGGTATTGTCTAAAGCTTAAGGTGTGCTGAATTTCCCTCTCGACTCTTTTGACCAGCCTGGCTACATCACCACTGATTAAAACTGAGCTATGATAAGCACTTCCTATACACAGACAGAGATTTTGACATTTGTTTGCTTTATGGCAAAATCACGATGCACAAAGTACCCAGGGTATCCCTGCTCAGAAGCAGAGGACAGCAGAAACTATCACCACCTTGCCAAACACCTCTTAAGAAAGCTCATGCTGCCTCTTGCCAAGGGAATTCCTACTTTAAACTCAGTGCTCAAACTGTGCACATCTCTCATCTTCACTCTGTGATCACTGCTTCTCTGTGTCTCATATCATATTCCTGCAACCAAACCCGCCAAATCCCAGATACCTTCCTGTTCCCCAGCATCATACTGATATAGGAAGACATCTACCTAACAGGTATAAGTAGGATGTGAGAAGTAAGACTGCAAATTAACATATACATAAACCACTGCATCAAGACTAAAATCTTATTATAAACCACACAAGTTTTGCCTGTGTGTTGTGTCTGTTTCCTGTGTTTCCAGGACCCTAGAAAATCTTCAATCCTTACAAATCCATCTTAACATCTAAAAACCTCTAAAAATGAAGAAGAAAGCAAAGTTAAAAGCCAAGCTCAAATATACGAATATAGCGATGCATGTATTTAGCATACCAGGCAATATTCTTCCAATAAGAGCATCTAGCAACCAAAAGGACTCCTCTTCATTCTTTGTAATAAGAATCAGGTATCCAGCTATGAAGTTCATGCCCTGAAATAGAAAGAAGGGTTCTAAGCAGCATATCTTAAGAGTTTCCAGTTTATTTCTTTTGATTAAGGGCTAAATTAATACTGTTCTATAAAGTGGACACATTAAGTAAAATCTAGTAATAATGGCCACTGGTCAAGTAAGCTGTTAAGCCTGCATTACAACAGCTTGTAAGAATTATTAATAAAGATCAAGGAGACGAAAATTAGAAGAAAAAACTTCACAGTCTATAATATACCTTTAATTTTTCCTTTTTTTTTTTCCTTAAATCCCCAATCCCTGTCCCAATGTAACCGAAGACTGCTTTGACCAGAACCAAAAAACACTGCTGTCTTAGATGTATAGTACAAACACAACACAAGGAGAAGTCCTGACCCAAACAGTCTTTAGTAAAAAGTTCCAGCTCCAGCAGCTTTTTAAAAGCTGTCACTCCTTAACTCATCCAATGACCGCATACAAATCTTTTGCTTCTGTAATGCTTCTAGTACTCCATGAACTAGTCAACAACTGGCCACTGTAGCTCCTGCCCTTCAACATGCAAACAGAAGGTATACACTAGTGGGTGGGGGGATAAGAGCTACCAGAAAAATCATGAAAAGTAGTCAAGTCATGACTGGCCAAATTCCAACTACACAATTTTCATAACCATTAGTGTCACTCTCTGACTGTAGAAGTGACATATAGGACACACAGGTCGTGAACTGGTATTCTGTGTAAACACATTGCCTCTGTCTTAGGCACTTTTTTCTTGTATCCACCATAACGCTGCAAAGTTATGGTGATATTACCAACTTATAGGCATAGTAACCCACTTTAAGTGTTTTTTAAGTATGTCTTTTCTATCATAAACAAACTAACAACCATAATAACATAGACAGCACATGAGTACGACAATATACAAAATCTGCCTTTGAGCTGCAAGCCCCTCTCCAAAGTCTTCCTTATCTAACAGAAAATTATCTTTAAATATTTACAGGCTATGAATGCTGGTGTTGGTTACATTGCGTTCTTAGGTTTCATCCCTTTCTTTGGCCTTCTCCCTGTTCTCTCTCCCTCCTAGCTGGACTTCTCCAGCACATCTGTCACCACAGGCAGCACCACAGTCTGTGGGCTGGAGGAGAAGCTACCAAAAAGAACATCCCCTTGCAGCCTCTGGAAGCTCTGAACCAAGAATTCATTTCTTGCATTCAACAGATTTGATTCACCTGTCCTGTCTTATAAGGCCTTGCACCACTCTCAGAACACAGAAATATTAGACACCGCATCTTCTCCAGTGTTTCATTTTCACATTTTGAGTCACTACAGCAGTTGCTACACAAATGGCTTGCATAGACCTTGCACGGCCTTACACGGTGCTTGGCCTTCTACTCAGGAAGGGAACTATTTGTTTCCATGCTGACAGTTAGCTTAGTAATTGCATCTGTGGTGACAAGAGGCTGTTTGGCATTTAACATGGCATGCACAAAAAGCTGCTGTGGAGCATACGCTCACAGGACACTGAATTTCCCTGGTCACACCAGGGTAGGCAATGCTGTACCACTGTCACAGCATGACAACACAAAGCCTAATATGCTCCCAGATGGGAGACTTAAAATGCCAGTAAGTACCATAAATGCACCAGCATTCTGGAAACATCCCCTGAAGAGCCTTCAGTCAGTAAAAGGTCTGCAAAACACTTTTAAAACTCCATTTTTTACTGCGAATTTTCTAGCATTTACAAAATCTCTCCTGTCATGCAGTAGGTATCACTGTATCTATCCGGATGAAGTCTGCTGTTTCCCTAGCAGAAAAGGTGGGTTTCTGAAACTTTGCTTGATTTATGACATGCCTTGGAAAGTAGCTGCTGACCTTTGGTTTATGTTCTAATTATTTAGACAGGATAGGTAACATTAATTCTGTGCGGAGACCAAAGGTGAAACAGAATCATATAAGGCTTTTGAAGTCTTATTTCATCTCCAGTGTTTATAATGACAAGTTAAAATGAGAAGAGTAGCCCACTGATTAACAGTTAATGTACCAAAACTTTCTAGTAACAATGAGACATACACTTTGGATAGAAGGTTGGATAGAATGGTTTAGAAGTTGTACACATTTGTGGGTATAACCACCTCTATATAAGAACCTGACACTTGCAAAAGAATATTCACAGTTCTACCTCTTTTGTTACTCTCAAACTATTAACCATTGTATTTTAATAAATACATTAAAATGAAAATAATAAAAATCATTTATCTTTTGCTCCCATTTTTCAAATATTTTCTGTACTATAAAACTGGTTGGGATCCTCAAAAATAATTTGTTTTAGTGACATCAATCTAGGTCTAAGTCCTTCTAAGTCTTCTCCTCTCCAGACTTCAATAAATATAATTAATATTCTTTCAACTTTGACACAGTTGTATTTACTGTACAAACTTCCTCAACTCACATGAAGTACAGATTAGCACACGTATCCTTGGTGAGGAAAGGGAGGAGAGATGAGAGGACTTAATAAGTGAACTGAAAATACATTTTGCTCATGGCAGTTCCTGCTTCTTTATGATCCTTAACGATGGCCTCTTTGTTCCCGACTGTCATGAATCAACTTTTATCTTTGTGTCCCACAGGAAACTTTACAGTGCTTGGCAGTGACAACAGCTTTTTAAGCTGCCATTTCAGCAGTATCAGGTTGAATTTCAAACAAATTTCGCTCCTACTTGCCTGTCCGTACTGGGAGATGGCACCAAATAAATGCTACCACCCCCCCAACTTCGTTATGTCTCAACAAACACTGGTCTTCCTGTATTTTGCAAAAAACGTGACAGTGAAAACAAAGGAAAATGAGATCTCATATGCCTAGTACATACTGAGGACTATTCTGGGAAAGATGGCAGGAGGAAGAGGGAAAGGCAGGCTCACTTTCTCTTCCTCTCCAAAGGAACTGATCTTGATATAATCATGGGTGATAAAATACTTATTTTGCAGCTAACGAATAGATCCAAACATGATCGAGTAAGCTACAAAAAAGGCCATGGAGAAACCCACAAGGACATTTGAACTTGCCTGAAGCAATTCATTTTTTCCATCCCCAAGGCCATTTTAAAAACAGAAAGTTTGCGGATCTGCTTCTAAACACGCACATTCAAGTGGACAAGAACAACTGCCATTGGTGAAATTCAGCATGGTTTAAAAACTAGTAATTACATACCTGACAATATCCTACTGCTTTATTATGATGCCCGTATGCTACCAACACGTTGTAGAGGGTATGCTGCAAACAGGGATCAGCAGTTTTGCGGAATTTTACATTATCTGGAAATGTTCTGTTCATGTCTAGACAAAAGGGAAAAAAAAAGACCAAAATTAAGTGCTGTTCCCTCCTTCATTTGCCAAACAATTTTCTGAAGTACAGATTTTCTGAAATACAACTGAAACTTCACCTGGCTCACTAAAACTGTAGTTTTGGTAAATGAACACTAAGAAACAGCTTTTCGTCCATCTTGGCTAAAAGGCCATCTGCATTCAAGGATAATCTATTCCTAGAAAGATTAATCGTATTACTGTACAGAAATTGATTTCAAGCAGGACCAAAGAAATTTTCCTGCAGACTGGACTCTCTCAATGTCTGACTGCAAGGGCTTAAATGAAAGCAAACCAGACATTTAGACTGGCAGAAACAACACAGACCAAATTTATCTAACCAAGTGGTATGAAATGAGCTGCACCTCTAGGTAAAGCATATTCTCATAACAAATCAGATGAACTTTCAACTGACTTACTCAGTGAACCTCCACCAAACAGGCCCAAACAACTTAAAAAAAAAAAAAAAAAAAAAACATTTTCTCCAATGTGGGGGCTTTAACATAACACAGCGTGTATCCCCGAAAACTGTTAAGGGCTGCCTGTCCAAACAGAGCTAAAAGGCTTCCGAAACACTGCCGTCTCGTGGCACCACCGCGGCTGCTGTAGCACGTACAGCCTCACCAGAGGTCACAGGCAGATGTCACAGGCATTTAGCAGCAGGCTGGGTACGCAGGGGAAACTTCCTCAGATTTCACAGATGAAGACAGAGAGTTGCTTTTTGTGCAAACAAAAAAAAAAAAAAAAAAAAAGTCATGTTCTTGCAACTGGTGGCTTCCACTTAAAATGATCTTGATCTTTTAAAAGTTTTATGTTTCTCCATGATGTGACCATGAGAAAAGTTGTTTCTTCATTGGTGCTAGATCATCAAGAAGGAGAGTTATTTTTGATATCCAAGCAGCAAAGGACATCCCACATGCTTCAAACCCAATCCTCAACCAAGTAAGGACTATGCAATTACTGACATTCCAACACATTCATTTCTTCCAGACCAAATATGAACAGTAGGACTCATCTCTCCTTACAAAGGTCTCAAAATTAGACATGCAAGTTTGAGCTAGTCACTCAAAACTCTTCTTTAGTTGTTGGAAAGAAACAAGCAGAGTTAATTTTTGGCCTGCTTCACTCTATAAAGAGGGAAACCAAGGTCACTAGCCCAGACTTGTGCATCTGATTTTAAGAAGTTTAAGATGGGGAGAAAAAAAACTATTCAAAAGTAATTTCAAAGATTTTGGAAAACCAAGACATTATTAAAATACAAACAGTTGTTTTGGTTATATTTAACAACAAGAAATTGAGCTAAATTTAAAAAAAAAAAATTAAATAATTCAGTAACAGCACTACCATACAGATACTTATGCCCTAAGAGTTATCGCTTCTTATCAGCTTTTCCTGCATAAAGGAAGAAGTCTGTTACAGCTTTGACACAAAGCTGAGCTATAAGCAACTCAAGGAAGCAAGTCCCTCAAAATCACTTGTATCATGGAAGTCAGAAGCATTAAAAAGTTATCACACTAATCACTATTTCTTCCTTTTAAAAACAAACAAATCATTTACAGAAATGGGAGGGCAGGCAAATATTTCACTTCACCTCTCATGTGACTGAAAAGAAAAACACAAGGAAAAAGTCAATTTTTAAAAGGACTTGAACAGCAGCCAGTTAGTTACAGGATACATACATTTGTTTTGTTTCTTGGTAGGAAGAGCAGCAAAGTATTCGCATAATCAGAATCTGTTGTTTATTAAAGTATATGCCAGATGTCAGAGAAAAGATTAATGTTGATATTTTAGTTATGGCTCTTCCCATCATCTATTTAGAATAAAGGCTGGGGTGGGGGGAGTAGGAAAAGTCCATCACATACAGAGCAGAGACTACTCAAACCGAACTCATCTTTAATTTCTCAACCTGAGGAAGGCCAGCAGTTGAGACAATCAGCTCCTATTTGGTTTCTGAGTGCAGAGCATGTTTTTCCCACAGGACTTGGGAAAGTTGACCCTAATTTTATGAAGGATTTTAAACTTCTCTTTATATTTAGTAATAGTTTCTTTAGTTTGGAGGATGGGCTGGACGGACATGGAACAAAAACAAGATACAAGAGCTAGAAGTCTTTATCCTTAATAGAAGATATCGGGCATGGGCTTACAGGACTCCTTATGCCACATTATTATCTTGAGCACACCAAGAGCAGGGTGTCCTACTTCCTCTCTCTCCTCCCTTTCCTCTACATTTGCATGCTCTCCCTCCCCCTTCCTTCAGCTCTGAGTCTCCTCTGACTGCAAGGTGAGGGAAGTCAACCTGCTCCCCCAGCCCACACAAACTGGCATGTTTTACCATAGTATAAAATGACTGGGCAACAAAGCTGGTGAAGTGTCTGAAGAATGAGTCTTATGAGAAGCAGCTGATGGAGCTGGGGTTGTTTAGCCTGGAGAAAAGGAGGCTGAGGGGAGACCTGATCACTCTCTGACAGCTACCTGAGATTGTAGAGAGGTGGAAGTTGGTCTCTTCTCCCAAGTCACAGGTGACAGGACAAGAGGAAATAACTTCAAGCTGCACCAGGGGAGGTTTACATTGAATATTAGGAAAAGAATTGACACTGAAAGGGTTATTAAGCATTGGAGCAGGCTGCCCAGGGAAGTGGTTGAGTCACCATCCCTGGAGGTATTTAGAAGATGGGTTTAGTTTAGTGATTTTTTTTTTTGTCAGTGTTAGGTTGATGGTTCGACTAGATAATCTGAAAGGTCCCTTCCAACCTAGGCAATTCTGTGATTTTAGGATTGACAGAGAGGACTTGAGACAACAGCAGGAGCAGGTGAGAGCTGTTCATTTGACTTAAGCACTTATGCCCACTAATTACACCTGTTCCAGCAGAGATGTCCAAACACCTCCTTCACCTGCTGCAGCCCACCCTCTGACCTGCTACCCATCAACCTACTTTATTCTTGATAGATGTTAGCATCCAAAGAACACAGCCTCAAACTAGTCCGGTTTGAGGCAAAACATCACAATTGTTTTCAAGCAGGGAAATGAACATTAGAACTTTATACTAGATAACCCCAAAACAATGATTATCTTGTGGGTGTATGCAGATTGGCTGGCTATAACCAAACTAGGTATAGCAGCACACAACAAGGAAGAAGGCTACAAAGAAAAGACTAGCTACTCCTTTGCAGTAAGTTCAGATTAAATTCCAACAGTATTTTAAGATGATCTTTCAGTGCAGTGAGGTGGTGGCATTATGCTGCCATGAAACAAAACCAGCAGCTTTCCTTTTCTGTTTATCTCTGTGCAGCAACCATGAAAAGACCATTGGCTTGTTTTCGCAGTATTTCTATCTCTCATTCAGTAACACAAACATAGGCAGAAAGCCACATTAGCCTCAGTTTATAAAACAGACATCTATTTTGGTACCTGAAATCACAATTGTCGATGCTATTTCTGGAGCAAAGAGATTTAAATGTGCAGTCCAGAAAACCAATGCTTTTGTGCCAGTCTTGCGCTTTTCATATTTAGAGTACTTCAACAGTCAGGCACCTACAACTCAACATTGCTGTCCCATCCTTTCTGTTCATACCTACGTGCTTCCCATCCCCGGACACAGTGGCCAGTAAATTACACAAGTATTTTTATAACTAACATCCTTCACTTTCAGTCACTTCTTTGCTACTGCTACATCTGTAGCTTTCATCTGCTCTGAATAGCTTCCAGGCAGGTAATTTTTTAATTTTTTTTTTTCCTTAGTAAAGAGCAGAACAAAAATGTACCTCAACTGATAACTACTATCATTCAAAAACTCCACTGCAAACCTGCAGAATAATGAAGTTAGGTCATCAGTTACAACTTGTAAAAACAATATACTTAAAGTGTATTTTAAATTTGCTATAACTGGATATTTAGGACTCATCTTCAAGCTTTACTGTACCAACACCTGGAATTAGAAATTGTTTTGGCTGATTGGTTTTTTTTTGTTTGGTGTTTTTTTTAGGTTAAGCTCAAGCTTTCTATCAACCAATACTAGAGAAACTGAGCCTGACACTCACCACCACCAGCAGCAAGTAACAGTTCGATAGCTTGCAGCAATCAGGAAAGCAAACAGGGTTAGGATTTCCTACAAAAAGAATAATGCCACCTTAAAATAAATCTGAGAAGCACCCCCATAAATTCCAGACCCCTTCATCTCCAGAAGATAGTATCAGAATCAGAGAAATTGCAAAAGAGAATGGAAACAAGGAAGATTACGGGTATGAAATGGCTACTATATATATTATAATATATATATATATGTATATATAATCCGAGGTGGATTAGAGCTTCTTAGTTTGGAGGGAGATGCTTATGAGCAAGACAGCAAAAATCTGCAAAATCACAAGCAAGGTGGAAGACATGAAAAAGGTGCAACCAGAGGTGTTTTGTTAATGTTTTCCCCATCCAGTGTTACTAATTACAAACATGCAGAGCATGAGTCAGGAACTCCCCAAACTACAGATAGTTGAAGAATAGTAAAGACATTCTGCGGAAGCATCACTACACACTTTACTCCTCCACTTCTTCCTTTAGCTGTTCAGGTAGACAGAAGACCAGATGAGGAAGCCGTTTGGATATGACCTGATAAGGCTTCTCTTATAGAGAGCCAGAAGAGCTGACACTGCTGTCTCCCTTGCTCTTGCACGGCTAAATGCCCTAACTCATGTGAAAATTCCCAACCTTCACTAATAGTTTAATCCCAGTCAGAGAAGCTTATTAGTGCTTTGATAGTAAAATAGTCACTGTCTCCAGTGATGTGGCAATGATTATTGTTTGAATTACTTTTCTGAACCTATCATAAGCTAAACTAAGTTCCTACAACTACTACCCAACCCACATAGCCAGGTCCTTCTGCCGGTAGCCACGAGGTGCAGCGCAGGCTCAGGGGACTGACTGATAAACATCAAACAGCACCCACAAGTCTTCCTCATGAAACACAGAAGTGGAAATGTGGATATCAGCTGCACATGCACACAAGGGGACTTGCAGACACAGACATACTTACTGAATGGCTTGGCCTAAGAGGGACTTACTGCAAGAAAGCTGCGTCAACTTACACCCCTGCCTTTTTCTAACCAGCACGTAGCCTTTGCATTAGCAGGACAGCCACATTTTATCCTGCCAACATCATTTGTCCCACTAAACTTTACTATAATAGGGCATGAGCAACAAAGGTCAGTAGGAACACATGCCCTTCTAAATGTGCCTGCAAACTTAACCATGAAAATTTCCATAAAAATTTAGAGACCTGCATTCTTCAAGCTCTTACTTTCATGTTTAGAGTGTTTAGAGCACAGAGGTCTGCTTGCTTACCTTTTTTTTTTTAAAGAGAAATGTATGTTGAAGCAGCAAGTGTCATATAAAACAAAAACAGCAACAAAGCCTCTCAGTTGAGAGTCTGCAAATTAAAGGGCAAAAAATGGTGATAGGACAGCTTAGATTTATTTAGCTGAAATTTTTTTATTGCTCTTACTAATCTGATTAGTCTTTAAAGATTAGACATTTCTCTAGAGTCTATCTGCACTTTCTAACCTGATTATATCCCATTAAAGACATTCCCACATTGAAAATAAGTTCCTAACATACATGAAAATTGTTTGGAGCTTTTGGGTATGTGAAATAAACAGGACACGCTGGCTCTTACAGATGTTTTAAATTGAATTTGAAATAGTCTTTGGTTGGCTTTGTCCTCCTGCCCCTCCCCCTGAAAAAAAGAAAGCGTGGTTGCTGTTTTCTTGTTTTTAAACCACAGCATCATTCTGGGCTATAACTTTACAGCTAGACCGCAGGACTAAATACAGCACAACTGCCTGAAAATTTTGGAAACTGCAGATATGAAAATTGAATGGCAGCAAGATCTTACTTTAGTTTACTGTTAAAAACATCTACAGTGAGGGGAAAATAACACAGGCAGAAGCAAACTGAATATCAGACAACAATTCACACTGAAATGGCCCTCAGCTAAAGCTCATTATAAAATTTGTCTTGTCAAGAGGAGCACTAAGTTTCTTAAATATAGAGTTTCCATTCACCTTAAGTATTTTGCTCCTTCCACCTCTCATACGTTCACATTGTTTCTTCCTTTCTGAAGGGAAATCTATCACCCTAGGGCCCAAGGTCCTCTTTTTTATTTTTTTTCCCCTCTAATAAGACTCTCCATTTTGCTTTATCCCTTCCCTCGCTACTTGCTAGTTTTCTTTCTGCAGTTTTCCAATAGATGCAGTAGCTCTTTCAAAAGTTTATTTCCTCCATAATTCACAAGTAGATCTGTATCTTATTCCATTATTTTTCCTTCCCCACAGAAATATTTTGATTTCATGTTATAACCTGTGTGAAAAGCCACCTACTGTCATGATACGACCCTTCATATCCTTGTCTAGTACTGGAAAATATACTGTTTGCAACTCCCTCTTGCAGCAATTGTATTCCAACTGCATACAGTTTGATCCCTCTCCAGGCCCTCACCAAGGCTGGCTTTGAAAAGTCATCTTAATAGCTCCCTCTGTGTTAGCAGTTAGAGCTCTACTGTTTCTAGTTCTGAGCAAGATACGAGCTTGAAGGTTTCTGGCTAGTCTTCATTTTCATAGGAACATGAAAGTTTATGCTCCAAAATACCTTACTAAGGCGTGTAGTCCCAAAAGCCCATAGCGCTGTTGTGGGGAAAGGCAGAGGGAAAACTCAGCATAAACCAAGAAGAGTTCAGACTATTATCCAACTCAAATAAAAATCCATAAAGCCCCAACTTTAACTACTGATTTTTTCAAGAGGAAAAAAGATAACTGCACCTGCCATTCTAATAAAACAACCTCAGCATTGTGCTTGTCCAGAGCACAGCCCAAACTCTTGACTCATTAACTGGGCAATTCAATCAGTATTGGCTTCTCTACAAAAGCTCTACTGCAGCAGGATGAAAAGTTTCAGGACAAGTATTAATTACATCAGTTGCTTATGCTTGTCTATTGCTGCTTTTAAAACCACAGTGGGCCAGTCTAAGGTCTGGTTGCCCTAATACCCTGTCACCAATATTGGCCGCTGATCAATGTTCACAGACAGTCCATATAAAACTGGATTATAGAGGAGAGGTGCTTCTCCTACGTTTCCATTCTTTCAGGGACTCACATTTAATGTTTAGGACTTCGTGCATCAAATGGATTTCCCCACAAAAAAGGAGTTTGTCAAACCCCTTTTTAAACCAGTTCATACCTCTGGCCTCATCAGTACCATCCAGTAACAAGTGCCATCAGTGATGTGCTCTTCTGAACTTGCAGCATGGCAAATTTCATTCAGTGTCTTTAGTTCTTATGTTACAAGAAACAAATAGCAATTGCTCCCCATTCACCCTCTCTCCACCATTTATAATTGATACAGCTCTATCAGCAGCTTCTTCCTCAAGCTGAAATCCTAACGTACTTCTTCTGCTTGATATGGACACTGGACCACACCTTCAACCATCCCTGTTGCTCTTCCAGGGTCCTATTGGGACAGAGTAAGGAGAAACAGACCCAGAGACAGGTGTCATGGTACAAAATTATCTCTCATCATTCACTTAGGAGATGATGAAATACTGTTGTCTGGTTTGTTCTCTGTTCCTTCCCAAATAATTTATAATCTTCTTTAATGCTTTTGACCACATGATGAACTTAGAAAGATCTGTGCTGTTAAAGAGCTTATGGCTAATCTAATTTACATGTTAATTGAACACTTAAACCGTTACTACAGAAACAGAAGTTTTCCATGACATAACTTGATCTTTGACATTTAAGGATATAGGACAGATAATAAGTGTTATCAAGACAATGACCTGTTTTGATTGCTTCAACCAGCTTGTCATTCTTCTCTCCTTCAAGCAGTCTGTGGTAATATCCAGGGTTTTGTTCCATGTTTGCTTGGGCCCCACTCACAATCATCCAGACCAATGCACGGTGTTCATTGGGGATGCCTTTCCTGATATATCTCTTCACTGCAAAACAAGAATTGGTAGTGTTGGTTTTTTTCTTTCAAAAATAATAATCCAACTATATTTTTTTTTTGAAAATGAGCAACAGAAAGGTGAGAAGTCATAGTCTCTTGACTAGAGATTATTATGCTTTCTCTCCTATGCTACTGTTTAGGATAAGTGTTTCCCTCTCAGCCACATAGTATGCTCTAGATTCACTTGTAAATTCTTACCACTTAGTTTCCCCACACTCATCTCCAGACCCAGGCTTTCCTCCCTTCTCTATTCCCCCATTAGGATTTTGAATCTTTTCCTCTTCTTCCCGCCTTTCCTGGCGGAGATATGAATAGCAAAATTTCCCCTTGATATTTGTGCTTTTTCATTCAGAAAAGCACTGACTTTTTCTTTCCCTCCATGACTAATAGCCTCTGACATGACAACCCTTTCTGTTTGCTTAGTTATGCTCTAGCATAAATGGCTACGGTACTATAACCCTAGGATTTCAGTTTAGCACCCAACCACTGAAATCATAGCAGAAACCAAGAAATATTAAATATGTGGCTACTATCTAAATGAGCTTCTGGAAGAACTGGAGATGTGAGTGAACAGCAGATGATTTTTGCTAGATTAACAGGGAAAGTCTTTTCAAATCTAAAATAGCTTTAATCTCTTGCATCATATTTATTATCAGGGCATGCTTTGGTTGTTGGGTGGGTTTTTTTTAAGCAGATGATTCAGTGTAAATAACCAGGATGCAAGATTGCAGGAAGAAGCATCAGGCTAATGACAGCCAAAGCAGCTTCTTCCTGGGAGTGGTATGAAAAATATTAATAAGGAGCCAATACTGCTCATTGGTACAGAATCCTAAATCAGCATTATCCGTTTTGAGCCAAAACCACAGATGAATATTTGAGATCCTTCTGCTTTTTCCAGGGAAGAGAAACTAAGAAAGCAAGCAGGTATTTCTTACTAAGTGAATGAGGCTGCATAAATCAAAAGTATCAACTTCTTGTCCTGAAATTCTATAGGGCTCATATAAGAATAGGTATTTTTATTCCCCCTCCT
>NW_015090859.1:1157135-1165684 GCF_001431845.1 Calidris pugnax | reverse complement strand
TAAAAAAAGAAAAAAAGGGAGGGAAGAGTTCCAGGGTTTTCCTTGAAAACAAACCCCCCCCTTTCCCCGGCCCCCCCCCCGCCCCCCCCCCCCCCCAATATCATTACCTAATCTGGTTTTATCCAGTCACAACAATCTGTAACCCAAGACAAATGCAGAGTGAAACCAAGTTTTACAACAACTGAGTCAGCCACCTTCTAAATACATTCCACCTAACTGCAGCTGCCTATCCTTGAGGAGCCAAAGTTGCTTTCCCAATGTTAACAGAGAGATTCATGCATCTCTAATGGACATTTCACTCACCTAAAATCTGGTACTTTCTCTGAAAGAAACACACCTACCCTTCATATTTGCAATAAATACTTGGTCTTCCAGGGACAGTTTTAGTTTAGCTTTCCCATGAGGATTTAAACTATGGGTTACAGTCTCTACTGTTGCAGCTGTAAAGAAACTTTAACTGCAACCTTCTTTTAGACAGGCTGGAAATAATTTACTTGTTTCCATGGTTATTTAATAATCCCTAGTTCATTTTCTTTACAAGATTTTGAACTCTAATGCTCAAGAAATCCTATAAATGCACATAACAAATGCAGGAATGAGTCTGAGAAACCAGTCCCATTTAGGTCAATGAGAAGAAACATTTGGATGAGTCTGTGAGTATCTCTAAAGCATATTTACTCGCCAAACTACTGGATTATCATATTCTATCACGTAATTCCAATGGCATTTTTTTTCCCCCCTGGAACAACTGTCAATTTTGAAGGCATAGCCAACATCTACATTCAACAATACATATTAAATTCAAGAGAAGCATAGACAAGCCTCTGACATTGGCACAAGGGGAAATCAGCCTGTCAGCACAATATACCCTCATTATTCCTCAGTGTCATCACTCTCATGGTAATAGACAGCCAGAGGATTGGATTGCCCCAAGTCACTACATACCCCAGTTTCCCCACTCCCTGAGGAATGGAAAAGCCCTTTACATGGTGCTTTTCTTCCTCACACCATTATCATATTCGCCAGGATCTGCAAAGCAGCATAGTGAAGCAGCAAAGCAGCTTTGAAAACAAGGACAGTTGCAATTAAGTGTTTTATATATGCATATGTGTCATATTATATGCATTCAATTTTACTGGTTTATACAAATATCTATTTATTTTGTTTTCTATAGGCCCTCTTCCACATTATCTGCAGAAACTTTTAAAAAGCCCACAAAACCAGTCCACACTGCAGAATATCCTCCCACCTTCTTAACATTTAAGAAGCTTTCCCTGATGAAGCTGGATTGTGCACGTCTCCAATCACACATCCGACTCCACCTGTAAACCAAGGGCTCGATCTCAAAAGTAGCACTGCTAAATACTATCAGACCCTGAGTATCTGTGTCCAGAATCACTGTCAGGACAAACTGCCGTGTACGCAGCAGTCTAAGCTTTAAAACACGTGTAATAAATACCTTTATGTGAAATTTTTGCCTCTTCATTAATGAAATGTGAAACATCACCCATTTTTAACTTTTTAAGCAAACAAAAGCAGCCTCAGTAATTCTATTACCTCTGATATCCAGTGCCAGTTTACAGAGGTTTAGAGTCATACTTTTTAATATGTTTTTGTTACCAGAAAAGCAGTTACGTGAAAGGGAAGTAGCCTTAAAGTGCTAACAATACCCTAAGTAAATTCAAGAGAAAAATATGCAGAAGAAAACTGTCTTCCCATATTGACCACTACTTATAGTAACAAGATCTAAAAATAAGTAAATCACTTTAAACCTGTCTGTCCTTGTGTAATGGTAGAATATGAGAATTCTGAATGTTTCTGCCTCTAGATAAAGTTGTATTTATATTTTCCTCCCATTGACATTGTTTCACTCTACACCACACACAGACTAAGTACTGTGAAAACATTTGAAAACAAAAATAATCTCACATAAAATATGAAGAAGAGTGCGATTTTGAGAAGTGTTCCGAACTTTCCAGTTACTTTTTCAGTTACTAATAAATACTGTTGAATGCTGAGAAAACTAATTTGGATTGTACAGGAAAAATTCTATGAGAGAGCTGAAAAGAGCATCCAATAAGGAATTAAAAGGTTTATTTTACAACTGCATCAAAGAAGAAACAAAGAAGATCTGTGCCGTAAATGTTCAAGTTACAGTCAAACACAAAATCTCACTTTCTAAGCTGCCTTTTCCTTCCTTTAACCCCTGTGCTGAAACCCCTGTGCTGTTATAACCACTGTTCAATACCATTACTTTCACCTTTCACTGTACTTTTATCAGCCTCAGAGACTAGAAAGCACCTTCTGCTACCACTTAGTTTTGACTAATCCACTTGCAGCCAAATTCTTTTACACAGCACACTTCTGGTTAGAATTAAGCTACTTTGGGTAATTATGTCAGTTTGTTACCTGCCTGTAAACAAGCCAGAACAGAAAGCTGTCTTTTGGTCCCATAAAGACCAAAAGGCTTGAATGGAGAAAAGCAAAAATTAAGAGGATCTCAGTAGCATCAGAGAGACAAGAGGCAAATGACTGAATGCTGTCTGAAAACTCACATGTGCAGAGCAGACAGTGAAGATAACAAAGGTAGAGGGGGAAAAAAAATACCAAAAAGGAAGACACTGGAGAATGAGCAAAAGGAACCATCAGCCAAAATTCCCATGACCCACCCTGCTGGAAGGCTGTAATCCAGAGCAACAGGATACACTGCTTAATTACCATTGTTAAAAGGTAGTCTAATTATTCTTCTTTACAGTGGAACAGAATTAGACACATACATACCACCCTGGATGTGAGGCAAACACAGTAGCATGTGAACATGCCACATTTCCAAATTGGAAAATTAACACAAGTCATCACTTCTTCCTGTTCACCCAGACAGGAATTATGACCTTCTCTATGTGCAAAGACAAATAGGCGTGGAGCTACTGAGATACCACATGCACAATGACTCTCTCACATCTACTCAGAGCAGGATGCATTTAGAAAAGGCCTCAGCAGAACTCAAAATAAGGATATGGGTTTGCAAATACAGCTATTGCGTTCAGGGGGAAGCAGCAACCCAAATATTCTTCTCAGTTCTAGTTTATGGCTGACTTGCAGCAGAGGGGAAGTTAATCAGAACCAGCAGCTCCTAAGCAAAGCTTCAGAGCAACGAAATCAGGTCCTGAAGGAGTGAAATTCAGCATATCATCAGGCAGATCTTCTGCTCTCCGACTGCCTGCGAGGAAATCATTGCAGGATAAAGCACACACCTAAACAACTGCTTACATAAATCTGGGTAATTATACAGGTGAACTTGTTGCTCTCCTCTTCTGAGGTATCAGCTGACCATAATGAGGGAGGCTTATTGTAACAACTTTGAATTTACACTCAGCCTACATTTCCTCAACATTATTTATCCCAGTCACTCTCCTTAGAATTACATATTACATATATACGTGAGAATGCATAGTCTACAAATCCATGAATCTTTAGCCAAAGCTAGTAAAGTCAAAGATGACGCACTAGCCCACAAGGGCTTGCAACAGTCAAGAACCATTGTGGATTTATGCTATCCCATTTTCCACAAACAGTAGCCTGTTGGAGGGGATTAAAACCACGTTAATGGTTATTGCCATGAGGTGGCTAGTGGGGCAGCATGATCATCGGTTCAGAAGCCTGGTGGACAAGTTGAGATTTGGTCAAAGTTGTGTCTCCAAACTAAGACCAAAAGTCATTCACACTGTTTGTATCACTGCAGTGTTTTGTGTCTACAATGCTGGAACAGGCCACTTAAGGAAAGAGAAATGTAACAAACTCACAGAAATTGCTAAAATCTGCCACTGTCACAGTTCACACATTTTAAGAGAAGAAGGAGATGAATCAAAATCTGAGATTATTTTTCCGCAACAACCAGAAGACTAAGTTCCACAGAATCTCAAAATCCTCACTAATTCAAAATACTGTACTGCTATCACTACATTCAAACTTGATGCCCTAAACAAAAGCTTCTTTATGTGTGGAAGAAAAAGAAGAGAGTAGAAGCAGCTACTTTATAGTTAGCAGCATATGATCTTGCAGCTGTAGCTCACACCTACATTTTCTGGGATTCCTCAGCCTTAAAATGGACATCCATACAATAAATACACTGTAATACTTAAAATGTCTCACTAGTTATCACGCCATTCTTGATTCCAAGAAAAAAAACCCACCCCAAAACAAGAAAACCACCAGAATTAGCAGTCCAAGCCTACACCTGAAGCACAGCTTTAAATATTCAGCTGTGTTACAGTGCCTGCTGAACCTTTGCTTAGTTTTACTCACTTTTGCTTTAACATAGTTACAGAGAACTGTGCCCAGCTCTCTCCCAAGAGAAAGCAAGCTGAATAGCATCATTAAGAGCAGAGAGGAAAATTTAGATGCTTATATGAAATAACCTAGAGAAAGAGCAGGAGGAAAAAAATCCCACCCTTCAGTCTCAAAGGATTCCCTGCCACCTTCCGACTCCCTCCATTTACTTCTCCCTGTCCCTCTTGCAAGACAAAGTATTATTAGATGTTTTCTTGCTTTTTGAAGCAGCCATTAACAGTTCCATGAGCATTTTATCCAATGTTGCATTAGCTCCTACATTAATTGTACTTTCCTCATTTCATAAGGCATTTAGCATCAGTTCTTAGCACACACCTTTTCAGCTGTGCGGTAAACGTCATTTTACAAAAGGAGGATAAGGAGAGCTAGAAAGTCTCAGCAATCTAAAAGCATGTCAAAGAGTCAACAACTGAGCACCCTAACATCTTGACCCCTGCAGTTCAAGACAGCGTCTTCTACATAATCTCATGTCTTTTTAAAAGAGCACAGAGCAGGGTACAATGCAAGAAACAGCTGTAAAACAGCACCTTGAAGAGCCAGTGGCCATAACCTCTGGGTTACAGATGTAATAAGATATTATAGTGTATGACAAAGAAGAATTAATCTTTTGCAAGCTTTAAATCAAATTAATGGTCCCCCTAACAACAGCATACTTGCTTATGTATTATTACTGTTTATACTACTGGTTTTCATTTGAAGACAAAAATAGTATTTAACATTCAAAAATGCAAACCAGTTTAATACAATTTATATTGGTTCTAACATAATCCACTTTTAGCTATAAATAGACACACAGCTCACCTTTTAAACTCTTCTGTATACTGTTCTTCCCCTTTAGGAGCTTGGACCATTTTATTGCTCTTCTAGTGAGTACCACTAGGTATCTGGAAAAGAATGCTTCATAGGACGCATAATCAAAGTCTTCTGGCCTTTCAAACCCATATGGATCAACCCTACAAAATAAAAAAGAATTCTTGTACAAATGCTTCTGCATACCTACTGCTGAAAAAAAAATATGCAAGTATGCTTTAAATAACTTCCAGTTGCTATTTCTAAAAGCAGCTCAAAACTCCCTCCTCCCAACAAAAACCTACTTTACACAAACTGGTACACTCCATTTAGCATATCAAAGCTGTTTAAGTAAATGAATTTAAACATGCAGCGTTCAGACAGTTTTACAGATTTCACTACTTTCAGAAGTAAGGAGTTTTTGGAGCAAAGGATCCGTCGTGTGCAAAATTGACCCAAATTATGACCAGACAGAAGTCTGGGAGGCATTTTCCTCTGTAATACAAACAGTTGAAAAGTATGGAGACTGAGGGGAGACCTTATTGCTCTCTACAATCACCTGAAAGGAGGGTGTAGAGAGGTGGGGGTCGGTCTCTTCCCCGAGTCACAGGCAACAGGACAAGAGGAAACAGCCTCAAGTTGCACCAGAAGAGGTTCAGATTGGATATTAGGAAAAATTTTTACACTGAAAGGGTTATTAAGCATTGGAATGGGCTGCCCTGGGAAGTGGTTAAGGCACCATCCCTGGAAGTATTTAAAAGACAGGCTGACATAGAGCTTAGAGACATGGTTTAGTGATGTGGGGTTTTTTTGGTTTTTGTTTTTTTTTTTTTAATCGGAGTTAGGATGACGATTGGACTTGATGATCTTAAAGGTCCCTTTCCAACCTAAGACAGTTCTACAATTCTATGAAGGTATAGCACAACAGCTCACGTGTGGCCTGAACTCACTTTCCACACAGCTCTGCACAGAAAAATGACAACAAAAAGAACAAGTTAGAAAGATTATTTTTTAGAAGGGCTCATGTCTGAAATTATCCTAATAAAAGTATACGGGTCAGGAAAAAAACGCAAATCTTTCTGCCAGCCTTCTTCATATGTAGTAGCAAAAATGCTTATTTTGTTATCTTCAACAATTTTTCAGTGCTACATCGCAGTATCTCAGGCAGCACAGCACAGATGGAGTTTCAGATTCTGTTTTAGCTTGATACACCAAGTCACCTTGCTAAACTGGATTTATGGCAGCCTCCCGGGATGCTTTATACCTGCTGATTATCACTGGAGTACGGAGTGCTCATAGGCTTCCTAGAAGTTAAACAGGCAGAGGGATCTGTCCATGCAGAAAAGTTTGCAAGAGAGACATCAAGGCTTAAAATCCAACCTGGTCTAGCGGGAGGTGTCCCTGCCTGTGGCAGGGGGCTTGGAACTCGATGATGGACAAGGGGCAATGGGCACAAGTTGGAACATAAAGGGTTCCACTTGAATATGAGGAAGAACTTTTTCACGGTGAGGGTGACGGAGCCCTGGAACAGGCTGCCCAGGGAAGTTGTGGAGTCCCCTTCTTTGGAGATTTTCAAGACCTGCCTGGATGCAGTACTGAGTGATGTGCTCTGACAAGCTCTGGGTGGTCCTGCTTTGGCAGGGGAGTTGGACTAGATGATCTCTATGGTCCCTTCCAACTCTAAAAATTCAGTGAAATCTGTAAGAGATCCCTTCCAGTCCAAACCATTTTATGATTATATGATTTCATTTATGAAGGAGTTTGCCCATGGAGCGGCATCGGAACAGCCTTGGGTAAACTCCGGCTCACAGGATCGTCACGGGTAGTAAAGCGTGAATCAGAAGAGGAACATTTTAATATTCAGACCTCAAATTGGCATTACCTAATCGGCAGTTCGAAGAGTCACCTTTGTATTCGTGTACTCCTCAAATTTGACATAAAAAACCACAGGTGTAAAAAAACACCGAACCACCCGATGGGGGTTTCTATGAAGAGGGGGAACGTGAGAACACTCAAAAAAAGCCTTAACACCGCCAGGAAAACACATCTCCTGTCAATGACTGCCACCCTCCAGGCAGCCAGCAGCGATTAAAGCCATGCCGAACGCCGTTCCCGAGGCAGGCAGGGAAAAACCGAGAGTCGGGAAGCTGGGTTTTTAAGGAAGTTACCTTCCCTAACCTGCCGGCCGGTGGTGGCGGTTACCCTCACCCCACAGGTACGTTAACGGCCGGGGCTCTCCCCCCTCAGGGAGGCGGCCATTTCCCGCCGGCCTGCTGCCGCCCCCCTCGGCCGCAGCCCCCAGCGCTCCGGCAGCAACCTTTCGCTCTGCTCGGGACAACTGGGCTCCAAATTCACCCTCCGGCACGGCTCCTCTCGGCATGACACCAGCGCCGGGGGAAAGCCTGTTGTAAGGGACTACCAAAAAAAAACCAACAAAAAAACCAAACAAACCCCCCCAAAAAAACCCCAAACTCCCTGCACGGCGCTGCGAGTCACCGCTCCCGGCTCGCTCGCTCCCTCCCTCCCTCCGAGCGCCGCGGAATCACAGGAAAGTTGTAAAAGCGGTATTTTTAAATGTGACCGCCCCCCCCGCCCCGCTCCGGGAGAGCCCAGGCGGGAGCGAGTTGGCGGCCGCGGTGGGTGGCGGGGAGGGTTGCGGGCAGGCCGGACCCTCCGGGGCGCCTCTCGCTGCCATGGCACCCGCCTCACAGCCGGCGCCCGCCACACGGGCCCGGGGCGGGGGGAAGCGAAGCGCCGCCGCCGGTAGCAGCAGCAGCCCTACCTGTACGGCCAGTCCCGCCCGTCCTCTCGCCTCTCCATCGGCCGTCCGCGCTCGGCCTTTCCCCCGACTCCCGCCGCGCCCCGGCCGCGGGGTGGGCTCCTCTCCTCAGGCCGAGCAGCGCCGCGGCCCCATACGGAGCGGCTTCCCAAGTTCAACTCTCCTGCCACCCCCCCCCTCTCCCTCCCTTCTCCGAGGGGCGGGGGCGGCCGCCGGGTCCCGCCTCCCATGCCAGGGGCCGGGCGGCCGGGTAGGGCAGCTCCACGCCCGCGGGGTCGGGTGGCGGAGAGGCGGCTTCCTCCCTGCCCGACAGCCCCCCGCCTCCCCCAGCCTCCGCCTTGCCCGGCAGGGGCTCGGTGGAACCCGAGGGGCCCCCGCTCTGCTCCGCTCCGGCGGGCGGGGGAGCAAATAGAGGTGGATACTGTTCTGGTATTACCTTAGATTTGCGTATTTCAGCCTCCTGTAATGTCTTGCTCAAAATGCAAATATTTTACCGCGAGGGAGATGTCTCGCTAACATAGGGTAAGGGCAGCTTCGGGTACAGACCCTCGAACCAAAAGAATTTCCCCATCACCAACGAGAAGAGGGGGTTGTGTTAGTATTTAAGTTCGCTTGGTTGGTTTGGGCTTTC
>NW_015090859.1:1133388-1157125 GCF_001431845.1 Calidris pugnax | reverse complement strand
CCCCCCCCCAAAATTCTCACGCTCTTCCCTTTAACTTCTCCAAATAATTCATTAAAGTCGATGCTTTGTAACATTGAAGTATTACCAACTTCAGCTTCTGCCGACTTAGTTTCCACCTTAAACCAACGATCATTTAAATATGATTTAAATAATAAATGGCAGGTTGTCAAAATCGTGGAGTAATGGTACCCAAAAAAGGCTTCCCCGTTTCCAGAACCCGCCTCTAAGATTAGCGCATGGCTCTTTGTCTTCAGATGTGTCCAACAATCCCTGAAAACCGCATGGACTCTGCCCTACCTGACTGCCAGCAGCCTAATTCGTACCACGCTGCGTAACAGAAGGGAAAGAGCAAAATTATACCCCTGCTTGTCCTTTTTGAATCAAGTTCTGACTTTGCGCCCAGCAAAGTGCTTGGAAAATTACAGCTACTGCCGGAGAAACATTATCTTGTTTAGCCAGCGAGTAAGAGTTGCTGAAGACAACAGATGGGATTTCATAAGGGAGATCAACAGTTGTTCCCTCCCAGCACACTCCTCGAGCGAGCTACCTCCTCTCTGTGGGATCAAAGGCAATCACCCACACAGAAACGTGGAAGAAGTTCAGCTCCAACAGCAGGGGAAAAATACAGAGATCTGTACTTGGTTTAACTGCCGTCACAGGGTTGTAAAAGTTCGTGATTGTTCAGCAAAACATAATTTATAATATTTCTTTTTTTTTTTTGGTGGGAAAATTGTGTGCTTCAGCAGGCGTAGGACTTCTCTTGCAGGAGGGTGGTCCCGCTCAAATTACTGTGCAGCGTCACGAGCGCGCTCGGGTACTGGCAGGACTGGAACCTGATTACAAACCAGCCCGGGGAGAGCCAGCACCCGGTGCCTGTGCCAAGCCTGTGCTTTGACATCCCGCCAGCGTTGCCTTGGCGCAGCGTAGGCAGAGGCACGCTCTGCGAACAGCTCTGCCCCAGTGACTTGGTCAAAGTCGCACAGAAAATCTTTGGCAGAGCTGTGAATAGGAGGAGGCAATGCTGTCCTGCGGAAGAGAAGAAGGAAGCCTCAGTTAGGCAGAATAGCCCCTTCTCCCCCAAATCCTGAAGCCTTGTTTGATAACAGGGTTATACGTCACCTGACAAGGTCAGGCTCTTTGGTGTGTGTTCCTTTTAAAATGGGTCCGTCAAACGTTCCCTGCAAACAGCAGATTGTTTCTGTGAATAATTAAGGGTACATCTGCAGTGCATCAAGGGTAGCTTTGTGGATACCACGGTGCATTTTTGCTGTCAGCAAGCCTTAAATGTTAGATACGGTTTCTGTTGCCCTAATACTAGCATAATAACCTTGTGGTTCACTCAGATTTACGCCTGTTTCACACAAAGGCTCCTATGAAGAAACTTGACATAACTCCTGTTAAGGAAGCTACTTGGAATGTTAATCAATTAATAGAAATAATTCCTAAATTTCAGTGCTAATTTGTAATAATAACTGCATCCCCATATTGCGGCTGATAATATGAAGCAGTGTACTGTCTGGCAATGGATAGTACATTGGTTGTCCTTCACCGGGTATCAATGCTGCTCCCTTCTGGGCAGATTATATCATGCTGCTTTTAAAGACATTAAAAGAAACTAATGCATAAACCCTTGAATCTGAAAAGTGTATGTACTTGATGTAGCGATCAGCAGAAAAAAAATACTATTTGCTTTCAGTCCTTTACTTCTCAAGGAGTTGGTGGCACTGGCAGACTTAGGTGACGTTCAGATCAGTGAAGCTCACAGCCTTCCTACCTACCTACCACCTGGCACGAAGGAATGTACCTTATGTAAGTTTCTCCCCCCCCCCGTTTACATCTGAACATTTTCCCTGTATTTTTTACATCATTGTGAGCATGTTTGGTAGAAATTCCCATCCCGCTGCTGCCAGGGTAAGTCCTTAAAATAGTTACTTCCCTTTAAGGGTAGGCATTTAGATGTGTTCCCTGCAAAGGCAGATGAAGACAGCAGACAAGTGTTTCATAGGCTGAGATATTCAAAGCTCCGCTTGTCTTATACCCTGTGTTTTCCTAAGGAAGGCTTCCCTACTTGTGTTTGCAGAGCAGTTGTCAAATAACAATACCGGCAAAATTTTCAGCCTTATCAGGAATTAGTCTGGGATGGCTTTATGCTTCCCTGAGCTGTGAAATTGTGCACTACGCCCCGTGTGCTGGGTGTATCAACAGCACTGAAACGTGGCCCAGCTCCTCACATACCACCCCCAAGCCTGTTGTTACTTCTAGGCTAGAACTGGGGAAGGAGCATAGCCTTCGATAATATTTGTGCCTGAAAGTATTTTCTCAGCTGTCTGTGGGGGCCATAAGGATTCTTTACCCAACTGAGAATGGAAGAAATATCTTTATAATTTTGTGCATCATAAATGTGTCAGTTTTCTTGCCCGAGGTTCTTTTCACTGGCTGCAATGAGGTCAGTGAAAAGAAATTGTTAGGGGGAAGCAAAGCACGATAGGACTGAAAAAGGGAGAAGGTGTGCGTGGACATAGAAGGTGTGTGGATACAGTGCAGCTATTTTTAAGATGGCACAGGTGAGTCTGTTTGTTGAGAAATACCAGTGAGTAACACCATTCCCAGCAAAGCTAGCAGCTCTGCTTTTCCAGGTCCACACAAGAAGTTTTAAAAACCCCCTAACTGCTCACAAAATGGTTAATAGCCCCTGTTCAGAGAATGTGCATGCAGCAGCTTTTATAAGAGAGAAAAAGGTAATTCTTGCTCGGTGTTGTAGTATCCCAAGTAAGTGATGAAATTCCCACAGCATACGTGGCTTCCATAGCTTGTGTGGTTTGTCATCCAGCCACTCATTTTTGTGTCTGTATTTAGTAAACCACATCACACAACATACCCTGCTTTGTTGGAGCTCTTCCCCTGCATCCATTCGGCTTGAGCTACTTTCCCACGACCTGAAAAAAATCTGCTGCTCCATACTTGGGGAAAATGGTTTAGATTAAGATTTGGCAGTATAGAAATATCCAATAAAAAGTAAACACACACACACACACATAGATATATATATTATGAATCACTGCAAGTGTATATTCTAACCTAGGCACAATGTGCTCCAGGATCAAACAACTCATCCAGCTACCAAGCTGAAGGAGTGCCACCATCGCATCCAAAGGCACAACCAGCCTTTGGTTTCTGTTACAACCAGCTACCAACCGAATTTAGTCAACCTTCACCTATGTATGGATTGAGATTCCTGATGAGTAATGAAATGCTGAACTTGCTCCACATTTTTGTCCCAGAAAATTGCGTCATGCTTACATAATTGTAGTCTGCAGGCTTGATTAAACCTGTTCACGTGAATTGTTCCAACAGCAGTGACTGAACTTCAGAACAGACTGCATAGCAAGAACAGAAATATATTCACAAAAAATATTTTCCTCTATTCCCTGAAGGCTTCACAGCTTCATGTCTATGAAGGTTATTAGCCGGTAGGACAAGTTACAAATCCACGTGTAGTCTGGGAAGTGCCAGCATTTTGATTATTCTCAGTATGACTGTGGCCCCAGGAGTCAAAGCATACCGATATGAGCAACTATAAAAAGGAGCTCTAAAGCTTGCTGCATACCACTGCAGCCGCCTGGAGAATCAACATAACCCATGGAAATCTCTGCAGAAAGGTTTTTGCACTCAGCTGCCATCCTCCAGCTGCGTCAGAAAAGAAGGCTCAGGGCTGTAAGTGCCAATGCTGGAAACAGCAGGAAAAGAGAAATGATATGGTAGTGCCCTCGGTGTGAAAAACACAGCAAAATTATATGTCAAAAGTGATATGGAAAAAATGCTCTAACATTATTAGCAGGAAGGGTTCCTAAGATAGGGACAAAGATGTCCTTAGAAAAAGGTCACAGACCTTTTAGAAAAACTATCACAGACCAGTAATCCAACAGTGTGGAACCAAGTAAACCAAAAGAGCAGTTCATAGTGGCTAATTACTTGATGAATCTAGCTCAGGTCAGGCTGCAACTCTGTAAAAACGTGTTTGGTATTTCAACTGACAAAGTATTTTCTAGATGGCTTTATTATCTTTATTTTGTTTTTCCCTGTCTACTTGAATGATCATGAGGGGTATGTTGAAAGCACTTTAAGTTCGTGCTGATGTTGTTTACTTCCTTGGCTGCAAGAGTATGAGGCTTATAACTGAACTTTGAAATTTCACAGAGAGAGATGACAGACAAGATTGGAGATTATTAACTAGTCCTTACTTCTCCCATTCCCTTTTTCTTTCTTGTCATTATTTGTGAAGGTATCATGACTAGCAAATCCTAATCTATTGATTAGGGCCACGGATTAACCTGGATGTTCTCTGGCTGTCTGCTATGATTTTACATTTGGTCCTAGTTGAGAAATGCAAAGGCAAACCTTGTCCTGGGCTTCACTTGCCTCCACATTAGGACTCCTTCAAGGACTCCAGTTTCAATTCTCAAGCTATAACCTATTCCATAAGAAGCAGGCAGAATTATCATTGCAGGTACTTAAATACAATCATTGCATGTAAATACAATGTAAATAGTGTTAGCTTTCAATGATATTACCTATTTAACCTAATTGTCTCTATGCAGTTAAGGGTTTCTAAAAAACACACATTAAGGAAAAAAATCCTTAAAGTAATGACACAGTTTGGCATAAAAAGAAGAAGGTACAGCTATCCATTCAGGAAGAGACATCCATTCTGTATACGGAATAAGGCAGGATTTTTCCAGGAGCACAGATAACCTTAGGTTTCTGTATTTCTCTTTCATAATGCATAGGTACAAGGGCACCGAGTGTAGGTCAAATCAGCAAATTCCCTTTCTCCAAGTTCCCAGCTTTGTAGTGTTCAGCTCTGCAAGGTTAACATGCTCCCAAGGAGGTTGTTCTTCACTACAGCTTTCTGCATGTTTATTTCTTACACATTTTTCAAACTCACAGGCTGAAAGAAAAATAAGAAGGTTTGTGAAAACCCAAACTTGGGTTTGACAGCAAGAGCAGCTAAAGCTTCTTTGAAGTGCAGGGTTATAGCAACAGCCATCTGTACAGATATGCATCAGTATTTACATGCAGTCGAGGTATTGGCTGAAGTATCATGTTATTTTTAAATTCCTTTGAAAGGTAAGAAACTTTGATTGCAACATCTAGGATCAAATTATGACTTCTCTCTGGCTTTGTCAGGTTACAGATTGTATCACACAACTGTCACTGGAGGAAAAATTCACTTCTCATTTTATGTTAATATACAAATAAATGTTGCCCAAACACTAATGTTATCACTAGCTGCTATGTTGTCAAAATTGAAATTATTTAATTTAGATTTCCTTTTTATATTTCAGGAATTTCTGACATTGTTCTTTCCTGTCTTAACATAATCATATTTCAGAGGAATATGTAGCACTGAAAACTGTCATCAGCAACATTTTTTGGTATTTCCATGGTTTACTGTGTAAGTGGTTACAAAAATAACATGTTCTCAGTGAACTATTTGATTCTTATTTCCATTGGAAGTACAGCTCACATGTCAACAATACACCAGATATTTTTTTTTGACCAAGAAATTTTATTTTAGCTATGTGTGAACTTATGAAAATTATACAACTTAATTTGCCGTCATTATCCAGTGAGACATAGCAATCATTACATATGCCTATGCTGCACATTTGTATTGCTTCTGCAACAGGTGCCTTGTATTTCTATATTTTCATATTTCTCAACAACATATTTTTCAAGGATTTTCTTCTCAGAAATTCCAGTAGTATTATTTTTATAATGGTTTCCTTTTACATGACATTGAGTCACCACTATGAGCAACTGATAAACTTCTAAACACAGTCAACTAACCTTTATGATAATTATCTCTCCTGATCTATGTAAAGTCTTTTTTTCACATGATTGCAAATGTGCAAGCATCTTCTTATTACATGTTGATGGGAAATTGACCGTAGTCATAATCCATACGCAGATGCAAATCAACCCAGCAAAATACTTAAGTAATACTTAGAAGTGACATTAGACAATTACATTTTTGCCTGCAGTGCCTGCCCCTTGTAAGGGCCCTGATGCTCTACCCCGCTCAGTTACAGTTTAGCCCAAGATATCTACATTTAGCTTTCTAAAGAATGAGTCTATAAGTAATCCCAGTTGAAATTCTCTTAACTACGCTGTTCTGGAAATATCTCCCAGACATAGCTTTTTGCATTTCCATGGTAGCATAAATATATGTATAAAATTTGTATAGAACCTGCTGTATAAACTTTGCTGAGAATTACAGGCTGTGAGTATTTAATGGTTCTTTATATGTGTGCAACATGTTAATTTGCATAAATGAAACCACTTTCATCAGAGAAAGCTCAGATTCAATCCCACAGAAGTCACTGGGATGGGGAGGGAAGGGGCTGAGTGTTCGTCATGACTCTCTTAATCATTTTCAGTTCTTTGTTGCAGCCTCTCCCAGTCCCTGGTGTTCAAACACCCGTGGCAGTGCAGGAAGCCAGTGTGCGAATCACTTAAGGAGGGGAAATGATTCCCCCACAGCATGAAAAACTCTCACTCAGGCCTTCATGTAAGCAAAAAAAGGTGATTTCTCTCTCCAGCTCCAGTGCCCAGCTCCAAGGCCCACCCAAAGCTTGGAGCCTGCCAAGGCTCAACATGGGGTTGCTGACCAAGGAGGAATGCCACTGGGAAGCTCAGCACTCCTTTAGCCAGAAATGTCCAGTCCCTGCCTGAAAGAACCTGGCTTTCATGTATGATATGTGTCTGTTCTTTCTCTCGCATGGGATGTTTTTTGATTGTATCACCAAAAAGTAAAGGCTAGGGGCTATATGTTACAACAGGCCAGGTCTTAAATGTAGTTATGGTTTGAGAAAACCCGTAACAATCTATTGTTGTTTAGACAATTATTCTATCACCCGATGACCCCTCCCCACCCGGAAAGGGGAATCGGGGAACACAAAGAAACACAAGGGTTGAAACATAAATAGATGTAATAGACTAAGACTAAATAATTAACAATAATAGTAAAGAACCAGTATTAATCCCGATACTGATATAAGAGGTACAGGAATTATACTCAGCCAATTCTATCAGCAGGAAGCTGTGCACTCCCAGCAGGGACAGCAAATGGCGGACACTGCGAGCGCAACAGCTTCAGGAGGAAGGGAAGGCCTCAGGGGTCCGGCACCGGGGCAAGGAGTTGTCTGGACCCACCGCCATCAAGGGAGAGAGAGCTACGCAGCAAACTTTTCTAATTTATATTGAATGTGACGTTCATGGTATGAAATAATCCTGTTGGCCAGCCTGGGTCAAATGCCCAGGCCTTGCTCCTCCTTGTCCTTGCACTTGGCAAGGCTTGAAAACACTAAGACCTTGAATCCCACAGAGCCTGGCTGGCTATAAAGTAAATATTTGCACAAATTCAGACAGTAGAGTCTTCTAGAAGTGCAATTTTCCCCAGCATTAGAAGAAAAGTTAGTTCTGTGTCTCTCAGCCCAGGACATTCCACCCCTTATTTCATAACATATAAACGTCACACTCCAGTGTACTATTATATTTACCTTCTAATATACATATATATAGAGAGACAGACATATATAATCCTCTAAAGCTATGAACTATTCCTCTAAAAGGTCCATGGAATTTCTTTAGTCCAAAATTGTGAGTTCCATCTATCATAATAGTCTTTTAGCACAGGAAAGAGTGATGTGGCATTCACTCAGTTGTCGGATCAGGACCAGGCCTCAATACAGGATCACAGGTGGTTGGAGTTGGGCACATCAGTATAAGGTGTTGTGCTCACGGCCAGCATGTTCCCTGTCACTGGGCACCATTCGACAGAACTGACTCGGGTTCCATTACCACTACTTTATCCTGAAAAACACTTATTGAACACTGTTAGTATTAGGTAACAATTGACACCATATCATTTAAATTAAGGATTCTCACCCAAAATCAGATCTCCTAAAGGTACACATCAAACCTCTCCATTCCTCTGCATCACCCACCACCGCCCTGGTCCTTCAGCAAAAGTGACCCCACAAGTGGGTTTGTCTTTACCTGAGGCCAGGGTAACCCAGACTGTTCTGCCCAACATATTCTTTACATGCGTCACAGGGACCTTATCCCCTTCTACAGTAGGTAAAAGCTCTGAGTGAGCATACAATGATGTCATTGATGTATTGCAGGTGTTCTGGAGCTCCACCCTTCTCCAGTGCAGTCTGGATCAGTCCATGGCAAATAGTAGGACTTTGTTTCCACCCCTGGGGCAATCAATTCCAGGTATACTGGATGCCCCTCCAGGTGAAAGCAAACAGTGGCCTGCACTCTGCTGCTAAAGGAATAGAGAAAGAAGCATTAACAATGTCAATTGTAGCGTATCATTTAGCCTCTTTTGACTCCAGTTCATAGTGATGAACATCCCGTATCTGGGATGGCAGCATTTAATGGTGGTGTGACTTCATTCAAGCCACGATAGTCTACTGTCAATCTCCGTACCCCATTAGGCTTTCGCACTGGCCATATGGGACTATTAAAGGGTGAGCGAGTCTTACCGATCACCCCTTGGCTTTCCAGCTGACAAATCAATTTCTGAATAGGGAGCAAGGAATCTCGGTTAGTGCGATATTGTCACCTATGCACAACTGTAGTAACAATGGGCACATTTTGTTCCTCAACCCTCAGCAGCCCTACAATAGAAGGGTCCTCTGACAGGCCAGGCAATGTAGACAGTTGCACAACTTTCTCTGTCCCCACTGCCGCTACACCAAACACCCACCGGTAGCCCCCCCGGTCCTTAAAATACCCTTTTGTGAGGTAATCTATGCCAAGAATACATGGTGCATCTGGGCCAGTCACAATGGGGAACTCTTCCCGTTTATTCCCAGTTAGGCTCACTTTGGCCTCCAGTACAGTCAGGTCTTGAGATCCTCCTGTCACTCCAGCAATAGTGACAGATTCTTCCCCTATGATGGCATTAGGGTGCACTGTGCATCAGTGTCCACCAGGGCCCTATACTTTTGTAGTTCTGATGTGCCAGGCCATCAAATCCACACAGTCCAATAAACTCGATTGACCCTCTCCTCCTCCTGGCTGGAGGCAGGGCAACCCTAGTTTTGTTGAGAGGGCCTACCACTTTCATCTGTGACAGTTGTGTGTCATAAATCAGGTTCCAAAGCCCATCTCTGCCTTCTAGGGGACGTTTCTCTGGAAACTGGAGCAGCACTTCTCCTGGAAGAACCCCTCCTGGGGGGTGTCTTACGCTGCAACTCACATACACGTGTCTGTAAAGCCAAAGTAGGTTTTCCATCCCAATTCCTCATGTTTTCTCCCTGATTACGCAGGGTAGACAACAGGATGTGTCGTGGTGTGCTTTGCTTCTCTCTACCAGGTTTAGTAGGGAAGGGTTTGTCCCCACCTGAGATATTGGCCTTGCCAAATGATTTCTTCAGCCCTGAGACACTGGCCTGTGGGGCAGAAAGAAGATTATTTGAATAATGCTGCATTTGAGCTTCCATATCACCCACTGTTGGTGCCTCATCATCTCTCCAGCAAAATAATGCCAATACATTAGCATATGCTGCTGGTGCACTCAGTACCCATTTGCACCAAACAGGTCCAGTAATTTTGAGTGCACCTGGATCTAATGATGTCTGCAGGTCGTCCAAGTCACTGAAAATCATCTCCCGCACAGCTATTTCCCTCAGATTCTTAACACTTCTCTTAATAGTTGTCCACCTGGATGGCTGGTACATGATATCGTCTCTAGAGGGATACCTGCTCCTCACACTTAACAGGAGTCGCCTCCAGAGGGTGAGGGATTGTGGTGGTCTTCCAAGAGCTCTATCAATACCTGATTCTCTAGCTAATGGTGCTAGCCGCTTGGCTTCTTTACCATCTAAGTCCAAACTATCGGCCCCAGTGTCCCAGCATCGGAGCAGCCAAGGAATCACTTGCTCGCCTTCCTGACGGCTGTAATCCTTACGTATGTCTCGCAGCTCAGTTAGGGTTAATGATCGAGTAGTTCCCTCTGTTACTGTATTGCCTGATGTCCCTGGTTGACCATTGTCATCTGATGCTACTGCACGTTTCCTCTTATGTGCAGGGCTGACTGACACCGGCACTGATTGAGTCTGTAGATCAGCTGCATCATCCATCACCAAGGTCGAAGTAGATTCAGTACTTGCTGCAGCTGCAGGTCTTGTCATGAGAGCCAGCACGGTCTGGATAAGATCAGGGTCTGTCGGGAGGGCTGGTGAGGTCTGCACAGGCGTGATGTCAGTTGTGGGGGTCGGCAGGGTCTGAAAAGGCACAGTAGTTATCACGGGGACTGGCAGTGTCTGCACGGGCACCATGTCTGTCGGGGGGGCCAGTGGGGTCTGCACGGGAGTAACATCTGCTGCAGGAGCCTGCAGGGGCTGCACAGGAGCACTGACTGTGGGGGAGGCCGGCAGGTTCTCCAAAGGAGCAATGTCTGTCGGGGGGGCTGGTGGGATGTCTGTCAGACGCTTCCCTCTACTGCAAATCCAGCCCATAAAAAAGAACAAGCCCGCAAAAATTAACAATATAAGCACAATGACCAAAACATTCCAAGGGTATTTCAAACTCGCAAAAACTGTTGCTATTGATGGGACCGGAACATACAAATCCTCAAAAGATATCCCCCCCCTCACTAAATGGCCCGTAATATAACCCAAGGTGTAATTATGCACAGTGCCCAAACAGGATCTTCCCCCATTCTGGGGCGATTCTAACCGCGGCGATTCGCAAGATGCAATTACATAAGTGAAAAAAAAAAGAACGATTACAAAAAAACCAATAACATAGCAAAATGCCACCACACAAAATAACAAGGCAATGTTTTTAACTCCACATTTAGAAATGATAAGCTTCCCTAAACCAATGAGAAAAGTCAACAAACTCTTGCACCACTCCCATAGCTGCCCGCATACAGCTGCACAGACATAGCAGAGAACTCCGTTCACAGTATTTTGAAACAACACCAACAGATCCATAATGACTGTTTTACAAATCCGATCAAATCTGTTTACAACTTCAACCCTTCAGAACTCTCAAATTAAGGCCTCTGATTCTCCCAGCACTGTTTAAATTGTGTGCAAACTATCACATTAAGTGTCAAGGTCGTTAAAATACCACGCTGCATGCCAAACTTTGTTAAAATACCATGTTATACACCAAATTGATTAAAAAAAACACATTAGGTGCCAAATTTGTTAAGATATCACGATGGGCACCAAATTTGTTAAAATACCACGCTGTGTGCCGAAATTGTTATGGTTTGAGAAAACCCGTAACAATCTATTGTCGTTTAGACAATTATTCTATCACCCGATGACCCCTCCCCACCCGGAAAGGGGAATCGGGGAACACAAAGAAACACAAGGGTTGAAACATAAATAGATGTAATAGACTAAGACTAAATAATTAACAATAATAGTAAAGAACCAGTATTAATCCCGATACTGATATAAGAGGTACAGGAATTATACTCAGCCAATTCTATCAGCAGGAAGCTGTGCACTCCCAGCAGGGACAGCAAATGGCGGACACGGCGAGCGCAACGGCTTCAGGAGGAAGGGGAGGCCTCAGGGGTCCGGCACTGGGGCAAGGAGTTGTCTGGACCCACCGCCATCAAGGGAGAGAGAGCTACGCAGCAAACTTTTCTAATTTATATTGAATGTGACGTTCATGGTATGAAATAATCCTGTTGGCCAGCCTGGGTCAAATGCCCAGGCCTTGCTCCTCCTTGTCCCTGCACCTGGCAAGGCTCGAAAACACTAAGACCTTGAATCCCACAGAGCCTGGCTGGCTATAAAGTAAATATTTTCACAAATTCAGACAGTAGAGTCTTCTAGAAGTGCAATTTTCCCCAGCATTAGAAGAAAAGTTAGTTCTGTGTCTCTCAGCCCAGGACAAATGTGAAGGTACAGCTGCAGTTTTACTTCACATTGAAGTAGCCAGGGAAAGCAAACATGAAGGAGCTGCAGGGAGAGAGAAAGCAAGTTCAGTCTTCCATACAGCAGAAAAATTGGATATTGCACAGAATACCACATGGTATTTACTCTGCACATCACAGGATCAAATGCAGCTCACAGAAAGTTGGCAAGTTTAGCACCTATATGTAATCTGCGAATCAAACAGTTAGATACCAGGAAGATGGACAACTGCCTGAGAACTTCCTCAGACCCACCCTGTGCTTCAGAAAAAAAAAATTAAAAAATTAAAAAAAACATAGCGTGTTTCCACAAAGAGGACTCTTGGATGTCCTCCTACAGGGAATACTCAGCCTTTCAAAGTGCACCATCAGTATTTGACAGTGTGACTGAGGAGCTGCTGAGGCAACTGGGGCTGTTTAGCCTGGACAAAAGGAGGCCAAGGAGATTTTGTCACTGTATACAACTACCTGAAAGGAGCTCGTGGTGAGCCGGGGGTCAGTCTCTTTTCCCAAGTAACAAGCGATAGGACAAGATGAAATGGCCTCAAGTTGCACCAGGGGAGTTTTGGATTGGATATTAGGAAAAATTTCTTCACTTACATGATTATCAAGCATTGGAACAGGCTGCTCAGGGAAGCGGGTGAGTCACCACCCCTGGAGGTATTTAAAAGAAGAGTAGATGTGGTGCTGAGGGACTTGGCAGTGTTAGAATCATAGAATCATAGAATTTCCCAGGCCAGAAGGGACCTCCAAGGGTCATCTAGTCCGACCTCCCCACAGTCAGCAGGGACACCCCCAACTAGACCAGGTTGCCCAGGGCCTCGTCGAGCCTCTCCTTGAATATCTCCAGGGATGGGGCCTCAACCACCTCCCTGGGCAACCTGTTCCAGTGCTCCACTACCCTCACAGTAAAGAACCCCCTTCTAATCTCCAATCTAAATCTGTTCCCCTCCAGCTTGAAGCCATTGCCCCTCGTCCTGTCACTACAGGCCTTTCTAAACAGGTTCTCCCCAGCCTTCCTGTAGGCTCCCTTCAGGTACTGGAAGGCTGCTATTAGGTCTCCCCGGAGCCTCCTCTTCTCCAGGCTGAACAACCCCAGCTCCCTCCGCCTGCCCTTGTAGCAGAGGTGCTCCATCCCCCTGATCATCCTTGTGGCCCTCCTCTGGACCCTCTCCATCAGGTCTATATCCTTCTTATATTGAGGGCTCCAGACCTGCACACAATACTCCAGGTGAGGTCTCACCAGAGCAGAGTAAGTTAGGTTTATGGTTGCACTTGATGATCTTGAGGGTCTTTTCCAACCTAAATGATTCTTTGATTCTATGATTCTATTCCACTCTGTGTGAAAAAATACTGGCGGCTCTTTTGATTGCAGCAGCTGTATTTTAGAATATTGATGTGTGGTTACTACAAGGGATAGTTAGTGTTTGCAGCATAGTTTCTAGTATAAAACAAATGCCAGATTAGCAAGGTGTTGCATTTCCCAAAGCAATGATAGTGTGTCCCCTGGCAATACCATTCATATTCCCAGGGGAGAAAGCTAACACTGATCCTTGCAGTCAAGCTTATGTAGTGATAATAAACAGTACTTAAAAACGTCACAGTTTCTGTCAAGGGTCCTCCCAAAGGGGACACTTGTAATGAAACAAGAGACAGCTCTGATTGATAGACCGTTTTCTGTGAAGAAATACCGATTAGGTAACAGTTACATAAGAATCAATGGCTGGTTTTAGCTTTTCAATGGTCTATTTTTCTGCTTGAACACCCTTCAGTATCTTTTGTAAATACATCCTCCTGTGCATGACTGGCTTTTGTTACTTGCAGTTCCTTGACCCACAGAGATATCTTCAAATGTTCTCTAAACACTTTTGAAAACCAGTGGAATAACATCAAATAATATTTGAGAAATTTGCAGCAGATGATTGCAAGGAGCAGAGCTGCAAATACTGAAATGTTGATAATAAGGACAGGTGAGATGAATATCTTGCCACTTCTGTTTTTGCACTTACCTTTAATTAAACTAAAAAGCTATGCTGACCAAAGGCATCTGGGATCTCCTCCCTGAACATATGTAGTTCAACACACTAATTGAGTTAATGGTCTGTGTTATTAAAGATGCGTTAAAATAGTTTAGAAGAAGCGAGGCAAAATCCCTCTTTGATGAGTGTGAGAAGAGATGAGGCAGGACACCACAGAGAATCATTGCATCAGGGTTTTTGCAGCTCTAATTTGAACATGGCTATTTTTAGAGGACCTGTTGTACATATCAACAACACTAATGACTGCCAGCAGAGACAACCATGTTCCTACAGCCAGCAACATCGTGCGCAGCTCTCAGGATTTAGCTAAAGTCATGTTTTTGCCAAGTGGGTGTTAAGTAATTCCTTCGTTTTGTTTCCATCAAATTGAGTTATGCTTCTCTTTTACCTCTCTTTCCCTTTGGGTTGCCATTTTTAAAAGTAAAACTCTGTGGAACAAAGGACTTACAAAGTAAGGCCTGAGAGGTTTTCATGGGTGAAATTAACCTGAGATAAATGAGTGATGTGGAGCCAAGCCAAGAGCAAGCATGTGTGGAGAGCAAGGGGAAGGGCAGCTCAGGGGGCATTAAGCTGGGCCAGTTCACTGGGTATGAGATCTGACTGCCCAGAATGGGTGAGAAATTACAAGTATTAACATTAAAATCTGATAGAGGAGGGTAAGAATGTGTATCTCAATGATACCAATCAGAGCACCGCTTCCCTGCTGGACTGTCCTGGGTGATGAGTTTGTGCTTTAAAGTGTGGAGTGAAAGCAGTTTAATTACCTGAATTCTGATCAGTTACCTTTTACCTCCGCAATTTTACAGCCTTCAATTCTCAGTATGGTTGTGGTTTAACCCTAGCCAGCAGCTAGGACCGTGCAGCCGCTCGCACGGTGGAGGGAGAGGGAGAAGAGGGAAGGGCAGGGAGAAGAGGGAGAAAAAGAGGGAAAAAGGAAAGGGAAAAAAACCACTCGTAGGTTGAGTTAAAGACAGTTTAATAGAACAATAACAGAAAGCAAGAATAACAGCAACAACAACAACAACAATAATAATAATAATAATGACACAAGTCACTCTCACCACCTGGTGAATTGGTACCTTTCCAAGCAGTGATCGTGGATTCTTCTCCCTAGCCAACCTCCATTTATATACTGAACGTGACATCTATGGTACACAATACTCCAGTGGCCATTCCATAGCTCTGGCTGTGCTCCTTCTCAGCTTTTATGAGAAACTGAAAAGAGTTCTTGAAAAGTATAAACATTGCCTAGTAAGAACTAAAACAAATGAATTATTGACATTCCTTTCACAGCAATCATTAGAAAGGAAATTAATGCTTTCCAAGCTGAATCAAGGGCAACTATTTAATGGAGTGAATGGTTTTTCTACAAAACTCTGGGGGTCTTTGTGTTATGAATGGTTACTGCATTTTCTTATTGTTTCCTTGTTATTGTTATTCTGTGGTGCTTCTATTAATATGAGAAGAAAGACAGTCCCTACCGAGAAACTTGTCTCCCTTATTACTTAATCCTAAGAAGAGCAGAGAATAAAAATCCTGCAATCTCTAGCAGAGGACACACAAACACGTTTGCCATATAACCCCATATTGGGCTGTCAGAGGGGTGTGCTGGGCTGGCCCAGGTTAAGGTAGCTGTTGCAGGGCAATATTCCTTCTGCCTTTTCCATGGGCGATTTTCTTATCACCATTTATGATTAGCAAGCTGTTTGCTCACAGATCTACCCACAGAGCTGAATGATGACATTCATAGGTGATAGAACAGCCTCGTTATAAAAGCTTCTGCTGAGCTGTGATGGCTGTGGAACACGAGTTGAATGGCAAATGGTGGTGGTGGGCAGTCAGAGAGAGAACTTTGATCTGCGCCTGCAGTGGAAAAACAGCCAAAGAAATCACTGTGCAAACGCTAATGGGGAATGTCAAAAGGGCCTTGGAGCAAATCATGGAGGATTTGATTGTTGATCTCAGCAAAACACCCTCCAGCTCTTTTAAAGTCTGGATGACTTTAAAAAGTGGACTCCTTCCATTCTTTAAAATGGAAAGAAAGAGCCAGATCCTACAAAGCACAGGGACTCTGGCTAAGCAGAGCCACTTTGTCGTTGGTTTGAGCACAGCACAGCTACTGAACTCACTGCAGACACGTCATCCAAACGTTTTGCCCTGAAGTGGCAGAACTTTGCAGACATATGGGTGGGGGCCCTCCAAAATGACTTGTGTAGGGTGAAGGGAGCCCATGGTCTTGCTGGAGAGGGTTTGCCAGAGGTGCAGTCTTCATCCAAGTGACAGCAAACCCTGGGATTATTTTTGTCGGCAGTAGTCTAGGTCAGCAGTCAAATGATTTTGATCCTGTAAAAGTACATTCTGTGCCAAGTGGTAATAGTCTTGAAACCCCCAGAACTCTGGTACTCCTGAGACCATGTAGCAACTTCACTCTCAGCTGAGTCTGGAAGCCCTGTGTGCATTGGGAAAGGCAGAGGTAATGGCTTAGAGAGTCTTGCAGCAAGGCAAGAGGGTTTAGTCAGCCAAAAATGCTGGGGGTTTTCATCTGAAAAGTGCTGTGGGGAATTTCAGCCAAAATGTGCAAAGGGAATGCCCCCAGGCTAGTGAAATATGCTAGTGAGGTATTGCCCCTGCTCCTCTTAGCTCTCCCCACATGGCCCACAAACTGTTGTGGGGTCAAAGACAAACTATTAAGACCTAGAAATGAAGCAGAACCTCTGGGTTGCTAGAGGGATGAGGTACTAAATGTTGCTCTTTGCCAACAATATGCTCTTCTGAGCATAAATCAAGGAAGCGTTCCTGTTTATTACCACTCAGCCTTTGCTATGCATTTGTCCTTTCCTGGTACTGTAGGAATCCTCCACCCTCTGCTACATTCCACAGCCACTTGCTGGCTCAGAGAGCATCCCTACAGCATCCCTGAAACAGCTCCAGCCATGGCAGCAACCCTGCAGTGCTGAGTGTTGAGTATGCAGAGGAAAAGCCATGGGCAAATACACTCATATATATGTCCAGGCTCTTGCAAAATCCACCCATTCCCTGTAGGCGAGTGGGAGATAGTGGTGGCAGTGGCAGAGCAAGGGGAGGCTGGTGTTTATGTGAGTTCTTGAATCAGTGCTGTGCTACAGCACAAGCTCGTCCTGTCTTGTGGCTTGTAGAAACGAACATGATGGAGGCCCTGGTGCAAATATAAACAGGCTTGTTTACTGTGTGTTTATAGTCCAATAGCTGAGACAGTGTCCTTCTGCAACACCAGAAATGTCAGAGGGGCTGCTGCTATGTGCTTTGCAGTAATAGAATCATAGGATAATAGAATCATAGACTGGTTTGGGTTAGAAGGGACTCTAAAGATCATCTAGTTCTAACCCCCCTGCCATGGGCAGGGACACCTCCCACTAGAGCAGGTTGCTCAAAGCCCCATCCAGCCTTCCAGGGATGGGGCACCCACAACTTCTCTTGGCAACCTGTTCCAGTGTCTCACCACCCTCACAGGAAAGAATTTCTTTCTGGTATCAAATCTAAATCTCCCCTCTTCCAATTTAAAACTCTTACCCCTTGTCCTGTCACTACACTTCCTGACAAAGAGTCCCTCTCTGGCTCTCCTATAGGCTCCCTTCAGATATTGGAAGGCCGCTATAAGGTCTCCTCAGAGCCTCCTCTTCTTCAGGCTGAACAACCCCAACTGCCTCAGCCTGTCTGCATAGGAGAGGTGCTCCAGCCCTCTGATCATCTTTGTGGCCCTCTGCTGGACCTGCTCCAACAGGTCCATGTCCTTCCTTTTTTGAGGACTCCAAAGCTGGACACAGTACTCCAATGCTGGCAGCAGCAGCAGCTGCTTGTGCTGCCCAGGGCTCCAAGATGCAGAAGATCCTATCTTCCTCCCCCACAGGGCTCCTTCTGCAGCCTGGGATGGTAGCACAGCGAAAAACCCAAACCATCCAGGAAGGAGTGTGTACTACCTGCTCCAACAGGTCCATGTCCTTCCTTTTTTGAGGACTCCAAAGCTGGACACAGTACTCCAATGCTGGCAGCAGCAGCAGCTGCTTGTGCTGCCCAGGGCTCCAAGATGCAGAAGATCCTATCTTCCTCCCCCACAGGGCTCCTTCTGCAGCCTGGGATGGTGGCACAGTGAAAAATCCTAACTATCCAGGGAGGAGTGGGTACCACACTGGAAAACTGAAGGGGTGGAAAAATCTGCCCACTCCGCCCCCCCCCCAGTGTTTCAGTTATTTGGACACTAAATTGTTACCAAATTTGAGATTTGCAGCCAGAGTCCAGTATGTGTGTGCATTTGTGTAGCTGATCAAAATAGCGCATTGAAAATGGTTTTTGTTTTTTGAATGGCTGTGAGTGCTTTATTTAACAAAATAGTAGTGAATGGAAAGATTACTATGTTACTGAAAAAACTCTGTTTTAGGGCCTTCCCAGGAATTAATGAACAGCTGCATGTTGGAAAGACATTCCTACTCATGTGGCTCTCGGGAGCACTCAGAAATCTTTATTGAAAAATAAATGGAAAATTTGACCCACAGAGCAAATTCTCTATGTTTCTTGGAAATCCATGATTCACATTCCAGCCTTGTTTTGTAGCCCTTGGACAGGACAGAAATGTAAGAGGAAAGATGGGAAAGTGGAAAGGAAGAGAGGGAAGCCAGCAATAGGAAATGTATGTGTCACAGGATGAGCTTAGTGGAATTTCCATGTGGGCAGTCAGGGAAAAACATGTATTCTTGTGCCTATTAAAAGTACCCTTTTCAACATCATATTTTTACTTTTGTGAAGTATTCATATTTTTGCTTTTGTGAATTGGTGAAAGAGTCCAGGTGAGTTTAAAACACAGATATGGATTTTGAAAAACAGATATGGAAAACATATTTTCCTAAAAGGATGTGATGATTCAGTGGGGTCCAGACTCAAAATTTGTGACCTCCTTGGAGAATTTGGCTCATGGTGCTACAGAGATGAGTAACTCTGCAAGCCATGGCTTGAGTTTTAGTCTTGGACCTTGCAGTGGTACCTTTGGAGTCAGCCAGCCCATACAGGTATCCCTTAATTGATGTCTGTGTGTTACTAAAGATGGTGGCACAGACAAGAAAATTATAGCATGATCATATACCTTTACTTTGCCTCCTGGAAGAGCAGTCTGAATGATTTTGTACTGTGGCTGCTGCTAAAGCGGGTGGTGAAGTTCTCTATTTCCATTGCAAATAATAATGTTTAATGATGAGCCAAAGATACTACCATCTTCAGGGCACTACCCCCATGCCTAGTAAACAGCTGGTGATGTACACAAAATTAAGTATTATGGGAAAGGCATTAGGGAGGGTGAAGAGTTAACCTTTAGCTATCATCTTCAGATGGTATTTGTTTTTCAGACTCTCTTAAAGATGCTTTCCCCATCTTGCCAGCAAACAGCCACGTCTCCAAAAGGCAAACTCGCCATCTGCAGGCCAGCAGGACCACTCACAAGGACCGCAGAACAAAACAGCCCCACAAGCTCGGGGACACTTTGCTTACGGTGGTTTTAGGATTTCCTCTTCTTTTGTGCACCAGTTAGCAAAAGGCAACTGCCCTTTGGATGTCATCCCAAAGGAGTTTAGAGTATCTTCCTCTGGAGCTTAATCCTATCCCAGGGGATTGCTTAAGAACTGAGAAAAAAGATAAAGTAGACTTGATGTTCTTCTGCAGCAGGTGGCTTCCACCCTTGCTGGCGGTCTCCTCAAGCCTGGTCTGCAACTCAGCTGGAAGGACAGAACAACCTGCAGGGCTCCTGCCCTTTTTGGCTTCTCAGCCCAGGCCTTAACACCCTCCCTCTGCTGCTAGAAATCAGCAATGTTTTCCCCATGAATCATGGTTTTGATTGGAACATACTGTTTCTTAAGCACATTTTTTTCCACAAGAACATGTTTTATTTTTGAAAGATACCAAAACACGGTGTTTCAGGAAGTTCGAGCTTTCTTTATCAGGCTGGAGGAACGTTATTGGAATGCATTTTTCTATTTGAAATAAATTTTAGGGGAAATGCTACCTTATTTCAGTGACTTCATGAATCACAGTTGCCTCCAATTAACAGCAAAAATTCAAAACCAAAAGGAAATATTTCATTTTCATATTGATTCCATTCAGGCCTTTAAAAAAAAAAAAAATCAAGAGGAAACTGAGGCAACCTCTGTTTTACCCCCATTTCGAACAAAAGCTATGTCAAACTGCCAAAAAGAAAACACACTCCAGCTCCCCGAGCAACAAAAGGGTTTGTAAGCACCACAGAGGAAGCAGAGAATCTGCAGCCCTGCCTGTGCCAGCCCTGTAAACCGTGTCCTAAATACCATCATGCAGCATGCTAATGAGAAACAGCAGCGCCTTGTCACTGCTATGCCTCCTACCCATAATTTACTGCACATTTGGCCCCACTGGTCCTAGCAACTGTGGGTGAGACCCAACCCTGTCTGCCACAGCCTCCTCTGGCTCTTATCAAAGGTTTGGTGATGGTGTTGTCCCACCTGGAGCTTCTGCTGCAGAGGGAGCTGCTCCACTGCCGTAGGGTTACGAGGGCAGCCACCAGGCGAGGGGCTGCCCAGTGAACCTGTTAAAGCTTTGGGGTCTTCTCACTGCTGGTTGACTTAATACGCTCTTAGAATCCTTCATCAGTAGCAGGGCACTCAAAGAGGAATTTTAATGATCTTCATGGAGGTTGTCATGATCTTAGGGCCTTCAGAAGTGAAGCTGAACTGTTCTTCAGCCCCTGGGAAGTGGAAGCTTATTGTAGTTCAGCCTCTGAGATTTGCAAACAGCTGGTTTTTCATGTAAACCTGGACTTCTAAAGGAGAAAGCATAAAGAAAGATCTGATTATGTGCTTCTCTTTGCCTAGAGTTGGGTGCTAGTGGTATGCATTGGAGAGCAGTGGCCGCTTATTTTAAAAGGATAGTTTAAAAAGTCAATGACCTGATTTTTTAATATGAAAGTAAGCCTCGGTGTTTGCTTGTTTGAAAGGGAGCACCCAGAGCTTGTGCCTGTGCCACATTTCTGTGGCTTCCAGCTGAAATCTGAAAACAAGGGACTGAAATTAACCAAAACCAGTAAACTTAATCTTCAGTCTGAGATTTCATATTGCCTGGAAGCTTCAGGTGAGCTTTTGGTGCACTCAGATAGGTGGTGCATCTACATACATATACTTGTTGCAGACTTCCACAACCCAAAGACTTACATATCATGTGTACAAAGACAGGCACCAAGGCGAGGGGAAAAATTTTTCATCCCCATTACACAAATGGAGAAGAAAGGCACAGAAAGAAGCTGATTGTTTTGAAGTCAGAAAGACTTGCCATACTGGGGGTGTGGGGTAATCAAGACTTACCTGCATTTTTATTGTATTTTCTTAGGAACAACCTGTGCTTAAGTGCTTGCTTCCATGCGGCACTTGTACAAGTCTATTTCTTCTAATTCTTAGTGACATTCAGCTTCATGCTCACTCCTGCTGGGAATTTTGCTCCCACACAATTTACAAGCACCCTTTGTGCCTTTTTCAAATATGGGTTTTACGAGCTGGTGACAAGAAACGCCAGAGGAACATCAGAAGTCCCCAGGCATCTGCTAGCATCAGTTTGAGTAATGACAGGAGAGTTGCAACTTGACTAAATATAGAGCTGAAGAAACGTTGTCTGTGTATGGGATCAGTCTGATAACCTGCTTGCATGGTTTGTCTCCCACTGCAGGTCTGCCCACTTTCCACCGTGCTTTTGCTCAGTGGCCATCTCACCTACACATGCCCCCTGGAGACTAGACACTGGAAGAGCTGAAGGGGAGGTGAGGATCAGCAGTGGTGATTTTGGAAGAAGATGCACAAGACAGTGGCAAATGTGGGTGCACAGCCTCTGTCCTGGTTTCCCGGTGCTGCTGGTTTCAGGCTGGGTGCTTGCTGGAACCTGGCCACAGCTGGCACCTAGGCTTTCTGCTGCCTCTCCTCTGTTTTGCAGGGGGAATGCACAGATGAATGAAGTGCCAACAATTGCACAGACAGTTTGTGATGGGGAGGAACCGAACTGAACTTGGCTCCATCTTCAAATGGGGAAGGGTGAAGCCTCAGCAAGATCCCTCTCTTCCTATCACCAGCATTTGCAGGAACAGAGGAAAGGCCCAGCTCAGGCAAGGGCTGGGGGGTCTCCCCAGGGTTTGCTCCTCACAAGCTAGCCCCAGGTTTACAGTAGGCAAGGCTGGAGTTCTTGCAGGTCACCCAGAACTGCTCTGGGTATAACCATATTTCCACGTTTTCCCAGGATCAGTTTTACCAGAGTTTCATGTTCTGGAGGGGATAGCATCCAGCAATCTCAACAGTAATGCTGTTTTGCATAAAGGTTATATGTGAAGGAGTAGCTGCCTGAGGCCTTTCTGCAGCTCTAAAGCACTAATGTGGTCACCAGGATACTGGCTTCTCCTGCCAGCCTTGAATCACGGATAGCCAAACCTGATCCAACCCTGCCACGGCACCAGGTTCGTTACAGGTGTGCATTTAATCACTCCCATCACCAAGCAAAATCAGGGAAGTCATGTCAGGTCTTACATCCCTGGCCAGTCACCCCTTATTCTGTGGGCAGCATGGGAGGAAGAGGTTGTCCCAACAACCTGGTCCTTAGCTCGTCACCACTCTGATTTTGGTGGCTGGAGTCACCTCCCTGGCACGCAGCCCACTCTGTGCCCGGGCTCAAGGAGCCGGGAGGGACACAGCAGCCAGGAGTGAGCTGGAGAAAATGCAGCTTGTCATGCTATTTTCAAAGCCACAGCATTTGCATAATTAATGCTCTGCATTTTCTACCTATTCCCAGCTGTGCCATGAAACTCAGCATGTGTCAGCTCTCTTGGGCATAAGGAAAACAGTTTGCATACTGATGAGATAGTTACAGGCGCTGTTTGTCTTTGTTTCTCATGCTCCTTCCTTGATAATGACATAATGATTACAAGATCGTTATTTTGTATGCTTTTATTATTTTCATCTTCTCAACACACAAGTAAGACTCAGTGGTACAAGTAAGTAACCCATCTAAGAAGGAAAACAGTTTTATTAAGAAATCTGTGTGGTATGAAAATGGTACAGACTTTCTTGTTACATGATGGGTGTGATTTGAATGAGTTAATAAAGAAGACGTCTTTTGGGGATCTCTGTTCTTCTGCAATAAGTTTCCTAGAGCCTGGAGACAGTGAGAGCTGAGACACTTTTGGTGGGACCTTGTTTGAAGGCTTCGATCACCACTGCCCGCACTGTTCCCATTCTTCAGAAGAATGAAAAATCTCAGTAACCAGGGATAGCAATCCAGAGCTTGCCTTGGGTAGCCCATTGCATTGGTACAAATCCCAAGGGACACAAGCATTTCACTCTGATGGCCTAATTCCATTAAACATGGTTGTTTCTTGGTAAGGATGGACTGGCTCTGCAGTGTCTAAGACCTTTCTTTCTTTGATTGCTTCCAGAATCCTTGGGGAGCACAGCAATGGGAAGGACTTGCCTTCTTTTTGGGTTGCATTCAACAATACAAAATCTCTTTCACCTCCTTGCAAGGGTTGGAGCGACTGGCTTAGAAACTGCTGTGGTGCAGGCCAAAAAGGTGTATGGTCTGCAGAAAGTGGTTTCAGTTCCTTGTGGTGAAAGCAACCTGCTCTGGCTGCATTCACCCACAGGGCTGCAGTGCGAGCTGGCTGGTCCTTGTATGCCAGTTCTTTAGGCCACAGCCTTTTTTTTTTTTTTTTTTTTTT
>NW_015090859.1:1060583-1133373 GCF_001431845.1 Calidris pugnax | reverse complement strand
CTCTCTTGTATATTGCTGTGCTTCTGGAGGTAGATGGGAAGCACAGTAAATAAAGCAGAAAGTGCTTCTTTTTTTTTTTTTTTTTTTTTTTTGCAGATGGAGGGGCAAGTAGGTGGCTGTAACACTCTCCTGTATTTCAGAAATCTGAGTAATTTTTTTTTAGAAGGGGCTTTGGTTGCCTAACACAAAGAACCTTATTAAAGAAGCTTGATTTTCTGAGAGCAAGTGCCAAGCATTTCCCCCCAAAATCAGATCCTTTGATAAAGTGTGTCATATCAGTAGCCATTTTTTTAAATTTAGGACCAAATAACTATTTGGCGGCTTTTTAAGGATAACCAGCTCGGCACAGTATAGATTTCTATGGCTTTATTTTCTCCAGAAGTTTTCCCTCTGGCAGTACATTTCTGCTGTTGCATGACAAGTGTCATTGAAAGCCTGCTGGAAGTTGCCAAGTGAGAATCCCACCATTTTACAAAGTTGTTGCACCTGCAGCTCGACAGAGTACAAGCAACTGAAGGCATGTTAAGGGCAAACCAAGTACAGTAACAGGAAGTGTGTAGCCATTCCCAAACATGTTTCATGTCCTTCAGGTTGTAAGAGGTAAAATATTGACCTGCTAGTTTTGGCTATTCAGTGTAAAAAATAATTCAGTAATTCCTTGGCTATTCAGTGTGCAAAAAGTGTTGGCAGGAAAGCAGACACCCAGCAAGACTTTTCCAAGTTCTCACCAAGGAGTGAAAAATGCTTCCTTCTATAAAAAGAGATACTCATGGAAATGAAGAAGAGAAATATAGCTTAGAGAACATGATGCATTCTGGAAACCACATAGTGGGTGAAGTAGAAAATTGTTTCTGCTGACAGCTGATAATACCCCTGTGCTTCTTTCTCAGGCAGCAGGTGACACAGATTTCCTTTAGTGTTCCCGAGCAATCTACCAACCCAAAATCCACAAGGATACTTACTTGTGAAGTTACCCTGGTCACACAGACAAGCCCCTTTTGGATTATGCCCAAAAGGATTTTTGGGTTACGGATTATTACAGGCTCAGGAATAAGAGAAGAAGTGGTTCCCTAATTTTCCTTACTATTCCCACCACTATTTCCACTTCTACTCTGCCTTCGTCATGGCTTCCTTGCAACCTGCTTTTCAAATTCAGCCATTAGATGGAGCGTTTTCACTGTCAGCAGCCCAGAGAATCCATCTGCGGCATCTCAGGGCTGGGAGGGATGCTTTACCCAAGTGCTGATTAATCCCTGTGTGCTGGGATCTGCTGCCTGCAGCTGGGAATGAAAAAGCTAAAATGGGGGTGGGGGCGAAGATGGAGTTGCATTTTAATCTGAGGTCTTTTCTATTCTCTGTAGTGCTTTCTTCTATTACCAGCTCCACTGACACCCAAACAAGTACAAAGGGGAAAATCTGAGACAAACCATACAACTTAAGGTCTTGTTCTCTACCTTTTTTTTCAATGTGCAATGTGTTAAAGGTTGTCCAAGACACAACTCCAGAAGATGCTGATCAATTACTAAGTTATTTCACAGTTCAAAGCCAGAACTGTACAGTCATTAATATTTTTTTTTGTTGCATTTGAACAATTTGGAATCAGACAGCACTATTGCGACAACTATTTCTTCCCAGTTTTGAGGACTGGAGTGACGAGTGATGTTCCTCAGGGGTCCATACTCGGACCAGTGCTGTTCAACATCTTTATTGGAGACATGGACAGTGGGATAGAGTGCATCCTCAGCAAGTTTGCCAACACCGCCAAGTTCTGCGGCACAGTCGACACACTGAAGGGATCCAGAGGGACCTGGACAGGCTGGAGAGGTGGGCTTGTGCAAATCGCATGAAGTTCAACCAAGCCAAGTGGGAGGTCCTGCACCTGGGATGTGGCAATCCCAGGTGCAAATACAGGTTGGGCAGAGAATGGCTAGAGAACGGCCCTGAGGAGAAGGACTTGGGAGTGCTCATGGATGAGAAGCTCAACATGAGCCAACAATGTGCACTGGCAGCCCAGAAAGCCAACCGCATCCTGGGCTGCATCAAAAGAATTGTGCAGGTTGGGGGATCCTGGGCAGCATCAGGAGAAGTGTGGCCAGCAGGTTGGTGGAGGTGATTCTGCCCCTCTACTCTGTGCTCGTGAGACCCCACCTGGAGTACTGTGTCCAGCTCTGGAGTCCTCAACATAGAAAGGACATGGACCTGTTGGAGCAGGTCCAGCAGAGAGCCACGAAGAGGATCAGAGGGCTGGAGCAACTCTGCTATGGAGACAGGCTGAGGCAGTTGGGGTTGGGAGAGGGGAAGATTTAGAAGAGGGGAGATTTAGATTTGATACTAGAAAGAAATTCTTTCCTGTGAGGGTGGTGAGGCACTGGAACAGGTTGCCCAGGGAAGTTGTGGAGGCCCCATCCCTGGAGGTGTTCAAGGCCAGGCTGGATGGGGCTTTGAGCAACCTGCTCTAGTGGGAGGTGTCCCTGCCCCTGGCAGGGGGGTTGGAACTAGATAATCTTTAAGGTCCCTTCCAACCCAAACCATTCTATGATTCTATGATTTCCTCATTTTAATGTGGACAGGTCATCTCTCATGATATAGCACTAGCCTGAGTTATTCCAGTTGCTAAACCTTCTCAGGGCTTGGGCTCTTTTTGCTGAGAGTAGCTATGCTTTATAAGCCCTCTTTCAATTAAATCAAAACAAAAGAAATCAGTAAGCGGGAGCTCTTTGTTACAGTTCCATAGAGACAAGGCTCCTAACACAGTTTAGTGGCCCCTTCTTAGTTGAGGAGGGAGAGGGAGCTCTCAGCCCTTCCCCTGATCCCTCTGAGCTCTCTCGGTGCCTGAAGCCTGAGAAATACGGGCATCACATTCACTTAATGAAACTTTTAGAGAAAGTGGCAGTCTCTTTACAAAGCTGGGACTCTGAGGCCTGGGTTTGTCCTGCTCAGCTGCAGGTGCCTCAGTCGAGGTCTGCGTTGCTGAAGGACATGGAGGGAGAGTGAGGCACATCCCAGGGCAGTTGACCTAGTGCTGAGTTTGGGGACCAAAGGCAGAGGTTTGTCCTTCAGTCAGAAATGGGGGAGGATGAACGGGGCTGCTGGAGATGATGGCCACGTCTTCAACTGCAGGAAAGGGACCACTATGCAGTTTGTTTGGGGCCATGCTTGGCTATCCAAATCACCCCAAACCGATCCTTTTGTGAATCCCATGTCACTAAGCCCATCTGAGAGGTGTCCTGACGATGTGAGGTGCTCGGGGAGACTTAATTATGGAGATTTAACTAGAGAAGACATAAAAAATTTGAAAAACTTTATTGACGGCTGCTACTGGGAGCCTGCCTGGTTTCTCTGCTTGCCCAGAACTCTGCCCCACCACTTACCACTGAAACCCCCTCAGACCTGCCTCTTCAGCTGGGACCCTTCAGGTGCCCCAGGTCCAGCTCAGAGTCTTAAAATCTTAAACACCTCCTTTATTTAGGTTTTCAAAAACTCCTGGAAAGCTACACTTTAGAGAATCCAAAGCAACGGGCTGTGCCTGGGAAAATGACACTGTCATTCATTTTACCCAATCCCCTTAAAAAAATCTCTCTTTATGAGAGGATAATTCCATAAGAATCTGAAATTTTGAACTATGTCGCCACAGAGAGGCAACCTTGCAAAACTGTTTATACCTGGGCCATGTTTTTTCTTTATTTTCTGTGTGCTTGGCCTGGTTTTGATTGTCTGTACCCATAGCTAAGCCAGGGCTTTAAGGAAGCATTACTAAAACTGCAAAAAAAAAAATCCTTCTGTATTTAGTGCAGCCTATGGACCTAATGCCTTTGGTGACCTTGAGAGGTAGAATCATAGAATCATAGAACGGTCCAGGCTGGAAGGGACTTCCAAAGGTCATCTAGTCCGACCTCCCCACTGTCATTAGGGATACCCCCAACTAGAGCAGGTTCCCCAGATGCTTGCCTTGAAAGATGCATGTTGGCAAAACAGAGGGCTGTAGTGTGATGGAGGACAGAACTGTACAGAATTATACCCATTGTGCAAAACTACGAAAGCCAAGAGGATACACTGGCAGAAGCATCAAAAATATCTATTAGGTCAGACAATGTGAAATAGGAGTCTGGAGGGCTCCTGATGCTGCCTCTCCTGTGGCGGGGTGGGAAATGTGCTTAAAGGAGTGATGGAGGACAGAACTGTACAGAATTATACCCATTGTGCAAAACTACGAAAGCCAAGAGGATACACTGGCAGAAGCATCAAAAATATCTATTAGGTCAGACGATGTGAAATAGGGGTCAGGGAGGGCTCCTGACGCTGCCTCTCCTGTAGCGGGGTGGGAAATGTGCTTAAAGGAGAGTAGAGGGACAGGGCCTCTCCTCCTGGGGTGAAGGAGACTGGGAAGGACCGCTGGAGACTGGGAATGAAACTTTGCTTTCTGTTTGTGTATCTCCCCTGGGCAAGGGTCTCACCAGTGCTCGAGCCTGGCCATTTGCACACTTCCTGGCACAGCTGATGTAGATCTGCGTACTCCTCCTTCAACTCTTGCTCTTTCTGAAATACCCATTTCTGGCATTTCTTTCCTTCTCACCAGTGCTAAATTTCTTGTCAACATGGTCTGGAGTAGCTTGTTTGGGGCTGTTGACTGTAAGTCACACCAGTCTTCTACTGCTCTTCTAGCCATCACCACTGGAATTAGTATGGCCTCACTCTCTCCTTTCCTGGAGGATTAATTGTGTTAACTCCTGAAGTGAAACTCCGTGACTTGCTTATGTGAGACATTACCCTTAAGGAGGCATTTAATGCAAATCTCTGTCATGTTTTAAGTGCACTTCAGGGAGGAACAGTCAGTTGACTTGGCTGGATGATTTATGTCTTACCAGCAGAGATTAAGGCATGCAACAACCTGAAATTTAACCCCACAAGATGACTCTGCCTGACTCGTCCTGAACACAGGGTGCTGTGCTGGCGTCTCTTACTGCTGTATCTCTATTGAGAAAAATAGACATTGCAGATGTAAATTGGAAGAATTGAGGGCCTCCTGGTACACACTGGCTAGCTCTCCTGGCAGGCACCTGCTTAATGTCTGGCAGACAGAAGTCCTTTAATTTGTGACAGAGTAGTGATCTTTCCAGGTGCGAATAAGGGGTAAAAAGAGAAAACCTTTAAATTTATTTTAAAAGATTAGAAAAACAATAATTAAAGCGGTTTCTCCTCTGCCAGCAGGAGAGGCCAGCTAATAGAAAATTTACTATTCAAGTCTAGTGCAAAAGCTTTATGTTGTAAGAGCTTTTCTCAAATGGGAAATGAAATCATGGACAATAAAATCTAAATTACAGTTTAGGTTAAGTACAAAGTGGCCTTTATGGTTGCCAGCTCATAAAAGCAGCAGGTGAAGCACACCTCTGCACAGAAGGGCAGTCTTGTACCACCAATAAATTCTGTTTAGCCTCTGTTTTGAGGACCAGTGTGATATACATATGTGATTTTCATTTTGTGAGGCTCCAGATGCCAGAAAGCCTAATTCTTGGCATGGAATACCAAGGAAAGGAAAGGAAAAGAAAAGAAAATGAAGGAAAAGAAATCAAAGTCTAAACCTCTTCAACCGTCAGGGCATGTGATGTTCATCCCCCCTCTTCCTCCCGGCAGTGTCCCCAGTCGGGCCAGCCCAGTTGTCACGTATGTGACTTGTGTGCATTGTGCTGGCAAATGGGTTTGACCTCAGCTTGCTGCCAGCCTGCTCTTGTCCTCGTTCCCTTGCTGGCAGTGGGTCGGGGCACTCTGCCAACCTGGGCTGTAGGAACGGCCAGCCCTCAGCTGCATGGAGTATGGTCACGGAGAGCATCTTAAAAATTGAAGGGAAGTCACTGCCATGGGGGAGCAGGACCTCATTTGTGTAAAAACCTCTATCTTTCTGCGTAGCTCTGCAACTTTGTGAAGGTGGGTCCTTAGGATATGCCTTTGGGGTTCCTCGGCAGTAAGTTTTAACTTGAATGTGTGGTTACGACACTAAGCTAAAGTGGTGTACGGGAGAGTGGTGCTGTAAGATTTTTCTGTCTATCACTGCTTTACTACACCACCAAAGGCAGCAGCTCTGCTCTCACGTCTCCAAAACAACACTTGTTACGTGCAAACTTTGTGCAGAAGCTGCTCTTACTGTGAACACAAAAGAAATCATATCCCCAGAACAGGATTCGGTGACACTGGCTGCTTCTTACTGCTCCGTTTCACGTTGCGTTGTAAAATAAACACTTCCTAAGACTTTAAATGTGATCTGCGGCACCTGCCTCGTGTCTGTGTGCCTTGAGATTCAGTGGGACAGATGTCCCAGGAAGAGCTGAATTGCCCTGGCAAGCTGTTGAGTCTTTCTGGTTAACATTGTTCTCAGGAGAGGTCCTCAGGGCCCTTCAGTGTCAGGCTTTTCTGAGCTCTTACACTTGTTGCATGTTCAATCTGCGGTAATTAAGAACCCCTTGAAATGGTGCATCTTTACAACAATAGCGCATACAGCGTATGGCCAAAGTGCAAGTAGCTTCAGAGGAAGTTAAATCACCATTTTTTCCAATATTAATATTAATGAGGCTGAACATTTGCATTCATGGTAAATCTTCTTGTAGCATCAGTGTTCTTTGAGGACTTTTCTGCAAATAAATGAAGCGTTCCCCTCCCTCCCTCCCTCACTACTTCTACTAACAGCATCACTCAGTGCAGCAATTGATCAACAGTTCCCATTAATACATGAAAAGGCAGAGCTCAGAACAAGCGCTTTTTGACATAATTAAAGCTGACACTGCCTACCACCATTCCTGGAAAAAGTACTACTGGAGTTTCATTAGAATAAGTAAACACAAATAAAGTTCACCCTGAACAGTTGTCTTTGTTACAAACAAAACCCATTAGTTAGCAAGGAGAGTCTGGAGCGGGGCTGAATTCACGCTGATCTCAAAGCCCTTCTCATATTTAATTTATAAACTGATGATTAATTCAGTGATTAGCTAATTCACTTGCAGTGATTAATTTAATTCATGTCTTCAGGCTAATGTTTAAGAAAGAAAAAAAGCCCAGCTCAGATAGATGCACATCAATGTCCTTGTGATTAAAAAATGATAATATAATGCCCTGGAGAGTAAAGAAAAAAAGAAAGATTGAGAGGATCAATGGCACAATCAGTTGTAAGTTCTTGCCTAAGCTGTAGCCATATTTTTTAGCTGTGATGCTTAAATGTGTCACTTACTCTAATGATCAATGGTTTGAAAGATGAATCTAAGGGTCCTTCACTGTAGCTTTCCACTGTGTATTTTGAGAATGACGCTGCTTTAGAGCAGTCCTCCAGTTCTGCTTTTCTCTCATTTGTTTTGCCAGCTGCCTGCCAGCTCCCCTCCCTTTCAGCAACATCTTTCTCATGCCTCACCAAATTCTTTGATGAGAGTACTTGGTACTTTTTAAATCCAGGCTGTCTTTTTCTATTTCCAGCAGGATTTTCCTCATCTTTTGATGGAACAAGAAATGAGGATGATTTGAGGGACTTCTCTGTATTAGACAAACTGGTCTCTTTTGGGATAGTATTGCTCTTACTATTTATGTCATCACTTGGCAATGGAGTTTGATAGCTCTTGAAGTCACCCACAGGGCCTTCCTTTCCTGAGCCATCACTGCTGTGTTTCTCTGATTGAGCTGAAGAGCGTGGCTGGTATTTTTCTCTTCTCTCAGGTCCACTCCTCTTTTCTGCACTACCAGTTTTATACGTTGTTTCTTCATCGGGTGGTGGTGGCGATTGCTTCTTTTTGGCTGTGGTGTTCTTGTCTTGAGGCTTCATCAGCAAATTTGAAGACGGGGACTGGCACATCCCAGGACCTGAATCTTCACTTTTATCTTTTACAGCATCAGGCTTTGTAAAACTTTCATATACAGTTTTTTGTTTTTCTCCTCTTGAAGGATTTTTCTCAGGCTTTGATGAGTTACTTGAAGGTAACTGATGATTCCCAGAACACTGGTGTTCATCATCCTCCTTTACAGCCTTTGCTTCAGTTGACCCAATGTCCTCTGCCCCTGGTGTCTTTTGCTTTCTGTCTCCTGAAGTACTTTTTTCGTGGGACTTCACCACTTTCTTTGAAGAGGGTGCCTTCTCAGAGTTTGGACCTTCATCTTTTTCTTTTACAGCATTAGTACCAGGCTTCTTAAAGCTTTCAGAAGGTGGTGTTTGTTGCTTTTGTTCTGTGGTATTTAATTCTTGAGGTGTAACCAATATTTCTGATGATATGGATCGGTACTTCCTGGAACTTGGAAATTTGTTCTTCTTTTTTGCAGTATTTGTATCAGTTGTCATAAATTCTTCACATCTCGTTTGCTGCTTGTCTCCTCCTGGAGTGTTTTCCTCATGCTTTGCTGATTTTGTTGAAGGAGGTAGCTGGTACTTCCCAGAACGCTGGTGCTCATTATCCTCTTTCACAGCCTTTGTTTCAGGTGACCCAGTGTCCTCCGCTGCTGCTGTCTTTTGCTTCCTCTCTCCTGAAGACCTTCTTTCTTGAGGCTTCTGCACTTTTTCAGAAGGTGACTGGAGCTTCTCAGAGGTGTGTTTAGTCTTTTTTTCATCTGACTTAGTTTCAGGCTTTACCAAGTCACCTGGTGACATCTGCTTCTGTGTCTCTAGAGGGGATGATTTATTGTCTTGCTTCACCAATGGATTCGGTGATGGTATTTGATTTTTAGGATCACATGAAGTATTTCTTTCTCCTTCACCAACCTTTTTATCCTGCACCAGTTCTTTTTTCAAATTAGTAGGGAATTTCTCCTCATCAGTGGTCTTATTGTCCTGACTTGATGTATTTGTTGTTGGCATTGAATAATTCTTGAAGTTTGACTTGATGTTTCTTTCCTCTGCACCGCCATTTGCACGTTTCATTGGTTCATTTGATAAAGACAGGTTGTGTTTCCTATTATTGCAGTAGATGTTTTCATCCACTGTCAGATCATGTTCGTGTTTCACAACATCTCTTGAAGGTGTTAGACATTTCAAACTCTGCTCAGTATTTTTCATTCCTTGAATGTTGGTATCATGCTCTGATGAAGGAAACTGGGATGTCTGAGGTCTATGAGCATTCTCCTCATTTGAAGAGTTATAATCATGATCCATTGTATCCCTTGGTGTGGATATGTGTTCCTCCTCAGATTTATGCAAGGCATTTCTCTCTTCTCTGTCCTCTGTATCCGTCTTATCATTCTCATGCTTCATGTCATCATCTGATGACAAGAGCTTATCCTTTTTATGTCTGGAGAATTGATCACTACCATTTGCATGCTTCTTTCGGTCTGCGACCAATTCAGTTGAGGAAGGAAATAGGTTCTCTTCCAGCATATCATTTCCTTGCTTCATGGTATCATCTGAAGTTGGTGTTCGGTTCTTCTCCACAAGTAATAGGGGCTTTCTTGCTAGTGCGGTTTTATTTTCATGTTTTCCTGGCTCCTTGGTTGAAAGTGAAAGATAATTCTCAATGCTCTGACATGTATTTGTCTCTTCAGCTGTAGAGTTTTCATTTTCTGTTGCATTATTTGGGGATGGCACTTGGGTCTTGAAATCACATGCAGTTTTCTCAATTTTCTTCTCCACCATAGTATCATTTCCACAGTTTGTCAGCTCATCTGAAGAGGGTAGTGGGTGCTTCTCACATCCATGGCTGGTACGCTCATCTTCCACACCACCAGCTCCTCGTCTCACCAGATCAATAGGTGGAAGGGCTGGGGGATTTCCAAGAGTGTGATGGATTCTTTGTCCTGCAATCCCACTCATTGGTGTTGGTAAAGGGTTTGATGAGGGTGACTGGCATGCCTCAGAGTCAGGCCAGGGCATCTCATCTGCTGTGGACTCTTCACACTCAATGAAAGATTTAGATTGACTGTGACAGGTCTCCAGGTCAGTCAAGGTACTCTTGCCCAGGGCATGATTCATCATTTCATTTGATGAAGATAATTTCTCCTTCCCAAAATCTTCATCTGCAAAGTAGAAGCTGTGCTTCACAAGGTCGCCTGGCAAAGCGCTCTGTGTCTTTTCCAAATAAGAAGATATGTGGTCTTCTGCAGCACCAGGATTCTGATCCTGGTTCTCATTTGAAGAGAGAGGGGTTTCGGTCTGATTTACATCTGAATTTGATATGTCAGGACTGGAATTACCAAAGTTATTTTGTGTGCTGGGCACTTGGGGAGGCTGTGGGTGCTTGGTTTTGGATTCATTTTGCATCTGGCTGTTTGGTGTTTTATTCTCCTCTTCCTTTATAGTTGGGACATCACCATCATTTTTGCTAGATTTAGAGGACATTTTGTCTTCACTGTGATAATTCACTCCTTCTTTGGCTTCCTCAGAACATCTTCCTCTTAAACCTGGTGCCTCTTTTTGGACTATTGGCGGCTTTTTGCCAGAAGCTGGTGTTAAGACACTTAGCAGCCAATCCTCCATTGGAGGCTCAATTTCACAAAATGCTTGAACTCCTGGAGAGTGAAATGGCAGAATGTTTTCCATTGCTTTCTGCTCTGGAAAACATTTTTGGCCTGCAAAGAAAGGATCCTTTTCTGGTTCTGAGAGTTCTGTGTCAGCTTCCTCTGAACTGTATACGTACATGGTTATTTCAGGAATCTCACCCATTTTAGTATCCTGAAGGCTTTGTTCATGAGATCCTTCAGCTGTGCTAGAGGGAGGCGAGTTAGAAGGTGGGATGCCTTCGTTAACGTGTTGCACAGCATTGGTAAACCCTGGTAGTGAAGATGTATCAGGCCCAGATGGCGTGTTATTCCTGTCGCTGCCTAGACTATGTTCAGATGAGGGAGGAACGCAGTCTGCAAGAGCTTTGTTTTTACAGGTAGTAGAAGAGCTATCTAGATTAGGGTTAAAGTTCGGTCCTTGCTTTGTGGAATCTATTTTAGCCTCAGCATGATCCTTTGCATCAGACATGACCTTGGGTGCGACCAGTAACTCTTCTTTGTCCTCTCTGTCCTGTGCTGCATTTGCTGGTGGTTTTTTTTCACCAGGGTCTCTGTCAGACCCCGCCTTTTCCTTCATTGGTGTGTCATGACCAAAAGGCTGCATTGCAGTGTTGTTTTTTGACCAGCTCCAAGGATGGTTGATTTTGGTAGCCATGCTGAGTTTGGGCACCGGGACCATGGAGCACACTAAATATTGGGACTCTGGGTTCTTTATACCTGTGGCTGTCATTGCTGCCGTGCGCAGCACTCTGACCTCGGGCTTACGAATAGTTTTTCTGCTTGGGAAGTTTTTCGTCTTCTTCTCCCCTTTGCGCAGAAGCGATGCTTTCACCTCTGCGGCCGAGCAGAGAGCGCTTTGCTCAAACTGCTCCTTCAGTTTGGACAGGACTGAACTCCTGTTGACTATTTTCGGCAAACCACTGTCGGGCCCCTTCTTTTTCCAGCTGGGAGACTTCTCCTTGGCTTCTTCGGCAGCTAAAAATTTCTTCAGGATGTTCTTCACTGTGTTTTTCCCACTGGCGCTGCTCCACCTGGCCCTCTCGCTGGGCGCTGTGTCTGCATCCTCCTCCGTGGCTTTTCCATCTCCTTTCCTGTCTCTGTTACCAGCCCTGCTCACCCACAGCTTCTCTTTAATGACCAGTTTGCCGACTTCTCTTCTTTTCTTGGTGTACGGCTCGCGATTGTTGTTTAGAAACCTGGACCTCAGGAGCTGAAATCTGGTCGGATGCTGGCCCCTGTTTGGACCTGGACATGGCTGGTTATGACTCACCTTGTTTTCTTTACCTTCTGCCCATTTTGTCCTCTTGCTGCTGAGCTGGGGATCGCCGGCTGCGAGCTCGGTGACGTACAGCAGCAGGCTGCTGAGAACAGCAAAGGCCCCTTGCTCTGTCGCCATCCTATTGAGCTTCTTCTTCAGCACCAAAGGGTCTACCAGCATCTTATCATCTCCGCAAAAGCGTGGGCTTTTGGTGCTGCGCAAGAGAAAATACGAATGTTCTTTTCAAGTCATCGACATTGCCACTACCTCCTTATTTTGCTTTAATGGCATGCTGCCGTGCATAAAATGGAAAAAAATACTTTGATTTAGAACTTCTCAAGAGAGTTGTCATTAGTGGCCTGTTAAAAAGCATGCAAAGTGCTTTACAAGCTTCGTGAGGCATGGTGTAGCGGGAGCGTGCAGGGCTTCACATGGTCCCACATGGCACCGTTGGCTCTTTCTTCTGGGTTTTGTGGCCAGTGGAAGCACTTAGGGGAGCAAGCAATGCTAGTTGGGGTGACTGCATCTCCTCTGTGCCACTCCTCACTCATTTAGTGTTACCGTGTCCTAATGCCAGGGCAACATCGAAGGTGTTTTCCTCTCCTGCTAGGTGAAGTGCAGGCAAAGAAAAATATGATGAGAACACATTTAGCAGAAAAACATGGTTCTGCCTCTGGGTTATAAAAATAGACTCAAACCATTAAAATATCAAGGCTGAGGGGCACAAATATGCCACTGATAGTTTTTGCTATTGGTATAGATTAGAAGTCAGTAGGTACCTCTCCAGAATGAAAAAAAAACACCACAGGATTTGCATGATTTGCTTTGTAACTGCATTCGAAACCTACATCAGGACTATGGTCTTAAATCCACTTTGTGAAGCGTAGCACCACCACCACAAACCTGGCAACGTCCCTTGACTACAACCCCCTTTAATCTGGAGCAAGAAGGCTGATATGCTGGGCCTACACTTGGGTTTGAAGAATCAGGCCTTTGGACAGCTGGGGATTCAGGCAACGTTTTAATTGGCGTGGATCAGTTACTAAATAAAATACTGAACTCAGCACAAAAGCTGGAACGTTAAGTCAATAACAATAGATGGGGCTAGGAGGGAAAAAACCCAAGAGGTGTCGGCTTTCTGACACCACGAAAAACTGGAAGGTTACTTCACCATGCAGTGAAATAGCTTCATTCACAGAATGCAGCCTGCATACCGGGAGGGGATTACTTTTTATGAGCAGAAGTGGAATAAAAAATTCTTTAAATTAAGCCCACATCTAGGAAATGAAGAAAGGCTGCAAAGAGGCTCATCCTTCAGGGAGCGTCAGCCTGGAAAGGCTGGGGAAGGCCCAGCTGTGCCCCAGCAGCTGGTACCCCATGGGCTCTGAAAGAAATTGGACCCAGGCCCCCACTGTGATATTATGGGGGCTGTTTGCAAAGGGGCGGGGGAAAACTGGTCCTTGTCCAGTCGGGTAGTGACATTTGGATTCCACTTGGCTGCATTTCAAGTGCACATATTGAAAATTACATCCCTCAGCAGCAGGATGAAGTTGCCATCTTGAATGGAAGAAGGTCTATTTATAATGACTTTGTAGATATCTTTAAAGGCCAATAAAAGAAAGAAGCGTGACAACTGGCCCATGTCTAATGTGACAAACAATGCTTTGTAGGTGTTGATTGGGAATAACCACGTTTCAGCATAGCACAGGTGCATGCTCCCACATGCACAGTGTGGTAACACCTACCCTTCCCTTACTGAATTGACCACAGCCAAGGAAGAAAGGTTGTTATGTGTTACACCAAGATCCTTGTTTGTCCCAACTATGGGAATTTTCAGAATAAAGATAAAAAATAGAATTCAGGGTATACCTGAGCCTAAAAATATCCTGGTTCACCTTCCCTCCTATAGCCAGCGTGCTGATATTTTGAATGAAACATTGCCATGGCAGAAGATCGCTCCTCTCCTCCCTTAGAAGTGCCTGGTGTGTTCAGAAACACGCATAGGGCCATCTCAACCAGCGTGATTTAGGGCAGCCTCTGATCTCTCAGCACAGCAGTAGAACCAGATGCTCTGCTTAATTCTCCCATTTGAACTACTTTGGATACAATAAATGTCCACGGTAGAATATGGACTAGTCCTTCTTTCAGTGGGTCAGCGTAGCCAAACTACTATTGATTGTGAAGGGAAGAAGATCAAACTCTTTTTACTATGAGTATTCAAGGCAATTAATCACTTATGAGCTATAAAATTCGAATAGCTTCATTAGAATATATTACTAGTCAGCTCCGTTCAGAGTTTTCCTTTTATGGTTTTGGTGAAATATATGTTAGAGCATTCTTATAGGATGCCTTCTGAAAGGCACTTGTGAGAACACTGCATTGTCTTAAGTACCAAGAGATGTTGCATGGATTGAGTGCTTGATCCATATTCACCAGCAAGGAGCAGTAGATGAGCAAACAGCTATGGCACCTTTTTTAGGGCATCTGCAGTTCTTCCAAGATGATTATGACTGCAAACCAGCATCATGACTGTGTAAATCTGAAATGCGTTCTGTGCAAGGGCTGTGGTACAATGACACTAAATCCTGAGACCACCACAGAAAATGTAGGTAGTGGTGAGATTGTGTTGTCCCAATGCTTGGAAAACACCATGCTTCCAGCTTGGGGAAGGAGGGTGAATGTGGAGAGTTTCTGAGGTTCGGGAGCATGACCACAATTTTCAACAGACCAAGACATCATCCCTAATATTTCTTCACCATCTTTTCCCAAATTGTATCCTGCTGTTCTTTAACTATGTGACCTATCAGGGATACATAGTCATCTCTATATCAACTACAGATAGTCAACTCTAGTCCCACTTATGGCTGGGAGGAACCAGGCAGGTACCCCCAGTGCACAAGGAAGATCCCCATGCTAGTGGAAGTCATTTCCCACCAGATGACAAGGCAGATTCTTGGGCTCCTCACTGATGCTGTGAAATGGCCTAACGTGGACTTCAACCTCCTTGCCCCTCTCCTCCCCTGGAGATGCTGGTTTCCACTGTTTTTAATGTGCATGGTGCTGCCTTGGGGTGCTGCTGCACTGCTGCATCGTTTTCCGCTTGGACTTCCAGAGGAGGCAACGCCACCTTCAAAAGTTTCCTGTCTTCTTGGCCCGTGAATAATTAAGATGCATAAGACAGGCAGCTTAGTTATTTATTTATAGGTTCTTTGGTGACACTTATCATGGCAGCATCAAGGTGGCAACAGGCTGATATGCTAACGGGCGGCAGTGCAACCCTATCCCGCTGGCTGGCCCAGACCAGGGAAACCTCAGCAGCAGCCACCGTTGTGTTACGGAGCGGAGGAGAGCCGATGGGCCGTGACAGAGGGAAAGGAGCTGGAGCTCTCCCCCAGCCCTGTCTTCACCCTTCTTCTGCACCAACACACGCCTTTCTCCTCTGTAAGGGCCCTGGAAGCTGCTTAGTAGCTGCGGGTGGTGGCATCCCCTGGCGTTTGTTAAAAGCATACAGCTGAAGGAGTTTCTGGATTATGGTCTCTGGTGTGAGAAGAGAAGACCCTGTTGGTTGACCCCAAATTACCTGTTAAATATCTGACCACTATTTTGCACAGCCTGGGAACCTGAAGGACTAGCTGCTATGGGGGCAGTACTCAGGACAGGGCATGGGCAGGAGGAGGCAGTGCTATGGAGACTTCATCAAAAGACAAGGAAAACATTGGAAAACACTGTCTAAATTGCAGAAGGTGCCAGAGATCAATGGGTTGCTCTGCCTCTCTGTCGGTTGGCGCTGGGGAAATGGCCACGAGCTGGAGCACACAAGATGCTGCATCCCATAGGCCCCCTCATCCCCGGGCATCTCTGTTGCTACCCAGGTCTGATGGTGTTTGGTTCAAAGAGCTGCCCATAGCTAAGGAAGGAAACCAGGAGCAGCTCTTCCCACTTGGACCAATGCACAGGCCTTTTTAGTATTGTCAGTGAAATGATGGCCAACACGCTGCTTGCCTCAACAACTGCAGAAATGGTGCTTTACAAGTCCAGTCTTTGGGAACTGCCTTTTAAGTTAGATTATCTTAGTCTCTGAAACAAACTCGGTCCTCCCCAGCCTGGGTAGAAGGTAAAGTGGGAATACTTATGAATGCTCTTCATTTTTTTGTGTGATTTTTTTTTTTATAAAGGAAGAGGAAAAGCCGAAGTACTAGAGAAAATCCTACCTTATGCAGGATATGTTCTTCTCTCTTCTCTACTGCTGAATTTATTACAGATATATGTTAGAAACATCCTAAACTAGAAGGAATGTTTTTAGAAGGTCTTGATATTCTCTTAAATGAAAGGCTACTGACATAAATACTCCTTTTGGTTTACCGTATCTCCAAAGCAAACAAGAAAGCACTTTGCGAAGCTGCAAAGAGAAAACATGCTCAAACAGTGTTCGAAGTAGCTCATAGTATGGAAAATCTTTTCATATGGATATTGTCATGCAGGCTGCTATTCATAACGACAAGGATCACCTGCTCCTCTTTCTGCCACATAGCATCCCAGTGACGATTCCAGCAATTGTTTACATGGAAAAAGGGCTAGGAAAGTACTTATGTATTTTTAGCTATCTTTTTAAAATGCAGTTCAACAGCTGGAGAAAGACAGGAGAAACCAACACCATGGAGGCAATCACTCAGGCTGAAGATTAGAAAGTGCTAAGTAGACCTCAGTTTCTGAACTTGTGTGGTTAAACACCAAGGACAAATTTTACCCTCACTTCTTCTGTGTTATTTCATTGAGAATTCCAGATTTCTGCCCGTGCTGCTGCAGGTGCAACAGAATTTCCTTCACCAAGGTCTACTGTTTACTTTGTCTGTTATATACAACTTCTCACTGAATCATAGTTTGTTGGTTTTCTTGAAAAATAAAAGAGAAATGGAAGAGGAGAGGAGAGGAGAGGAAAGGAAAGGAAAGGAAAGGAAAGGAAAGGAAAGGAAAGGAAAGGAAAGGAAAGGAGAAAAGAGAAAGAAGAAAAAGAGAAAGAAAAAGAAAAATTTGAAGTTGGAGAGGCAAGGGGAAGCAAGGCAAAACGAGGTGAGGCAAGGCAGGAGGAAAAAGGAAAAAAGGGGAAAAGGGAAATAAGTGGGAAATGGAAAAAAAGAAAGAGGAAAAAAGGTAAAGCTATTGTAACTGTTTTCTTTCTGGGGTTTTTGTGGTGTTCAGACTTGTGAAATGCATCACAGCCTGACTGTTGACCTATTACAACTGCTTGAAGACCTCAGCCAAAAATTCTGACACTGATACAGCAACATATAATCTGTTCAATCTAAAAATAAAGAATGATGCTTAGAAAATAGTATAAGATCAATTTATTTACAAATATTTCAGCCAGTTATATTTAAAAAAACACATTTGTTTTGAAGACTGAAGAATAATAAAAGTGTAATTCAGAAATTTTAGACACACTGATGCTTTGCTGTTCCTTGTGGGTATTTTTAGTGTTGGCTTTTCCTTTTCTGGAAGCTTCTAATGTAACACTACCTTGCACCACAGTGCTGATGCAGGGATCAGTGATTCATTAAAAGCTAATCCGTGAGACATTAGATTTACAAGTGTCACAGACACATTAGATTTGAGAACAAGGAGAAACAGCAGTAGTGAGAGGATTGTCAAATATACAGAGAATATCCCCATAAGTGGATGCTACCATTAGTTTTGCAGGAAAGCATTAGTTCTGAAAATTAATTTCATATGTGTAATTACTGGTCACGTCTGTTAAGGAAGTGGTATTATAGCAAGTTAGACTGAAGTCAATGAAAAGAGGTTTTATTTATTTTTTTCCATTTGAAATTATCTCACTGGTTTAAGCAGCACTCTTTATACTCAGAAATCCTTACACCTGTAAAAAAACCACAAAGACCATAAATATCTAACCAGTCTTGGATAATTCAGCTACCTTTGCTTGCACACGATCTACGTACGGCCTGTCAGACTAACTCTTGGCTAACTCCTTCGCTATGAACGTCAGTCAGTTATATCTACAAGGTTTGATATAGTCTCTATAGAAAGAGAAAATGGCAGAAAACGCATTACTTTTCCTCCATGGATAGTCGGTAAAGATTCTCTCCCAAGTACTCGAGCCTCTCCCGTTGCTCCAGGTCTTGGTACAAGCCTTTGGGGACCTTGCTTAGGCCATAAACCAAGCCATACAGGCAACCAGCGATAGACCCAGTAGCCGCGCTTTCTCCTGCAGGTTTAAGCACAATTGGAATGGTCTCTTAGAGTCACCTTCCCACACACAACCAAAACCCATGCTGCATAGGGAAGGAAATACCATGCTGCTGCTGGAGCATGGTGGGGGCATGTTGGCTCAGTCTCGAAGGTTCTCACCACCCCATGTCCTGCCTCTAGTGAGGGTCCCTGGGGGAGAGAGCAATGTTGAGGCAAGGATGTGGTGACACCTCGGTGACGTGTCCTCCTGAGCTAGGAGCTTATTTGGTTTGGTTTGGGCTTTTTTTTTTTTTTTTAATAATAGCTCTTGCAACAGCTAGCCATTGCTAGGAGAAAAAGGAGAGAAGAGTAGTTCCAGGGGTCCCTATCACATGGCAAATGTCCTGAACTAGAGAGTACACCTTCCTTCCTGGTAGCACAGCATGGCATAGCACGGCATGCGCTTTTAAACGTAGAATGGTTTGGGTTTGAAGGGTGTCACCTCTGCTCCCTGTGGTGCCCATGGGTTTGTAGGGCTCTACAGCAAGGGACAATTAGCTCTCTTGGTTTCACTATGTGCCAAAGGCACTAGAGACCCCATCTGTCCAGCTCTAGGGTCCTCAGCACAAGAAAGATGTGCACCTGGTGGAGCACGTCCAGAGGAGGGTCACAAAAATGATCAGAGGGCTGGAGCACCTCTGCTGTGAGGACAGACTGAGTTGGGGTTGTTCAGCCTGGAGAAGAGAAGGCCCCAGGGACACCTTATTGTGGTCTTTCAGTACTTAAAGGGGGCCTACAGGAACGATGGGGGCAAACTTTTTAGCAGGGCCTGTTTTGACAGCACAATGGATAACAGTTTTAAACTAAAAGATAGAAGATGTAGACTAGATATAGGGAAGACATTTTTTATGATGAGGGTGGTGAAACACTGGCACAGGTTGCCCAGAGAAGTGGTAGATGCCCCATCCCTGGAAACATTCAGGATCAGGTTGGACCAGGCTCTGAAGAACCTGGTCTAGTTGAAGATGTCCCTGCTCATTGCAGGGGGATTGGACTAGATGGCCTTTAAAGGTCTCTTCCAACCCAAACTATTCTCTGATTCAATGATTTTGGTAGGGGAAGATGCCAGCCCTTTACTAAGTCACACCTGGTTTTACTTTTTATGCACCTCTCAAAACCGTGAGACTTGGAGCAACATTTGAAAAGCAGTGTGAACAACTTGCATGGCAGCTGCCACCACAAGAAGGGGGTTTTGGGTGTAAAACCAGGGGTGGAGGTATAATGGGCGGCATGGCAGATTGGCCAACAGTGGCAGCCGACGGCCAGGAGGGCTCTCTCCCACCTCGGTGAGGGAGCTGGGGACAGGATCCATGCAGGTCCTCACCTCCGTGGAACATGGAACGATTGCAGAGCTCCGTCCAGTCTCCACCACAGCCCAGCAGAGCATCGTAGGCAATCATGGGGGCATCGTGGCCTCGTCTCCCTCCCCGGCCTTCAGAGCTCCACCTCCGGTACGTCTGTGGGAGAGATGGTGGTGTCAGGGTTGGGCACTGGAAAGAAGGATGCAGGGCTGTGCCGGGGGGCTTCTCCCCTGCTAGTGGGAATAACTCATCTCGCAGGGGAAGGGTGAGCATGGGATGAGCTGGCACAGCCCAGGTGACCCCTGAGGAGCAGCTGTAAGCCTGCATCCCAGCTTAACACACCAAATTTTCAGCAGGCCAAGAACTTGATGTAAATAAAGCAAGAATGCCAAAAAGTAGATGAAGATAGATTCCAAGTTCACACCCCAGAAATTCCCTTTTATTAAAAAAATTAGAGTGGGTAAGGACTGACTTTGCCAGTCCTCTTCCTGGCTCTTGGGAATATTCTCAAGTCCCCTTGTCACTTGTTAGCAAATGTTTCAATTAGCCAAGTTTTACGTGGAGGGTAAAAATATTCAGTAATTTCTTTAGGGGCTCAAATTCAGACTATGTTAATTCAAGCCCCCTTCTATGACACTTTCTTGACAAAACCTTTCTCTCCTCTTCCACAAGCACTTATTGAACAAGAGGGAAAATAATTTGCAAATGTAAGAAACCTTTCTACCCCAAGAGAAGAAAGAAGAAAAAAAAACACCCCAAACCTCACATTTAGGTTTGCAAAGGAAAACTAGATTTTCTTTAAGAGGAGGTACCTCCAGGACTCACTTTTTCCTGCCTGAAATCCCCAAATGAACTCAATACTGATACATTTATAGTAAAAAAATACCTTCCTTTAAAGGAAATGGGCAGCTTTATTCCCTGGAGTTACATGATGGTGAGTTGAATTGTTGCTGTCTGGCTGATTCTTGGCTCCTTCAACATGTATGAAGGGTTTGCATTTCTATCATCTATTCCCTTTCACCTCAACCGTTACATACTCAGTTGTGGTTTATCTGCACACACCAAGGCAAAGTTGGACTCAGATTCACTCTGCTGCTTGCCAGAAACCTTTCTACCCCAAGAGAAGAAAGAAGAAAAAAAAACACCCCAAACCTCACATTTAGGTTTGCAAAGGAAAACTAGATTTTCTTTAAGAGGAGGTACCTCCAGGACTCACTTTTTCCTGCCTGAAATCCCCAAATGAACTCAATACTGATACATTTATAGTAAAAAAATACCTTCCTTTAAAGGAAATGGGCAGCTTTATTCCCTGGAGTTACATGATGGTGAGTTGAATTGTTGCTGTCTGGCTGATTCTTGGCTCCTTCAACATGTATGAAGGGTTTGCATTTCTATCATCTATTCCCTTTCACCTCAACCGTTACATACTCAGTTGTGGTTTATCTGCACACACCAAGGCAAAGTTGGACTCAGCTTCACTCTGCTGCTTGCCTTTTAAATTTAATTTAATTTAATTTAATTTAATTTTATTTTATTTTGTTTTATTTTATTTTATTTTATTTTATTTTATTTTTTCAATCTAGGGAGCGTATTCATGTCGTTATGCTGTCCTTAGAGGACACATGCAAAACTTCCCACCTTATTGCTGGGGTTTGGATGCTGGTGGAGCAGTACTGATCCACGTGTAACACTACCAAAGGCAAGAGGACTCAGGGTGGAGGTGCTATTCTGGGTGCTCAGGCAGGCAGCTCAAGTATCGCTCCATTTAGCCCTTAAGGAGAGTGATGCTCTGCACACCTCTGATGTCATCCCTCCTTGCTGAAACAACTTTATGCCAGGGATTGCTGTCCTGGGGGACCGAGCCCAGGGGGACTTAACTGCACCAAGGCAGCATTTATCAAACATTTTGAAAGGGTGACCTCCCTTTGACTCCCGGGCCGCAGTGCAGCCCTGCGGTGTGCCACCAGCCCAGCTTTCTGCCGGGTGGGCACGGAGCAGCAGCACTGAGTGCCTGGATGGAGGTGTCAACACCACTCACCCTCCCTCCTGCTGAAGGCACTGAGCTGCTGCCAAGCCCTGGAGGTAATTCACACCTCCCCTCCTTGCTGTAAACCCCTGCAGTCAGTAATTAGAGCCGCCTCTGCTGCCTTCACCCTCCAGGAGTTGACCCGCTGCCGGCTAGCACTCCCTTTCCATCCATTTTGTTTCCCTTTCTGTGTCCTTTCTCAACGCTGGTTTAAGCAGCTCCATCTTAAGGGGACAAGATCCTCAGAGTCTAATTGGCCTGGATGGCTTTGGTTTGGTTCCTCACTCGTTTTGTCACAGGCCATGCCCATCCCCAGAAAGTGAGTGGGCAAATGATTTATTTGCAGAAGCAAGGCTGATACCGAGTACAGGGCAGCTTCTGCCTACTTGCTGTGTAACTCACATGTTCAAAACATGTATCACTGAAAAACGATTTACCCTACATTGGCCTATCTTGTATTTACACATTCAAGAAGGGGTAATTTGTCTTTTATCCCCCCATTTCTAGTTATCCCCAAATTTCAGCTGTATACTTGCTGCTACAGAATACCTTTGCTGCTTAGCATTTCAAGGTGTAATTTTTTTCAGAGAGGGAAATTGCCTTTGCAATGTACTCAGATCAATGCAAGCCATGTATGAGGGCTTCACTCCCACAGCTCCCACAGCTGGTAATGTGCCTGCAGAAAGGTGTTCCTGGTCGAGCAGGAACATGCATACACCTGTTGGCAAGAGTGGAGCCAGATATTTACGCTTTATTAATTGCCTATAGAAAGGGAATTGGCTATACCTCCAGACACAAGTGGCCAGTCAGTTTGGAGGGAGTGCAAAGAAAAGCACTCCTGGGAAAAAGGCAGGAAAAAGGTTATGTTCTCCTCATTAATTCTTTCCATGGCTATAAGCCCCCTCAGCTTATAAGCAAATTAAGTCTCTCAATTTCTGTCAGGCTGTGGTTTCTGGCTGCTGGTGGAGTTTGAGGGTGAAGAAACAATTTATTTTCTTATGCATCAAAATAAATAGCTCAATAGGCCAAACTGGGTGGTCTTGGGCAACAAACATCAATTTTGTTTATGCAGTAGGAATTCATGCAATTTTCTCTTTAAATAATCATGGGGAAATGCTGTTGAGTTTGATCTCTTAAAGCTCTGCTGAGATTCCCATATAACTGGAAGGAACAAAGAACTAGTAACAAGTTACTATATAAACCACAAGTTACTAATAAAACTGGAAGGAGATCTATGCTTTATCTTCAGAGTGAGCAATTTCTTATTATCCACAGTCAATCTATCTTCCATTGGCACGTTTCACTGCATAAATGAGCACCTAAAATATACAAAGTGACTTCTCAGAATAGAACTGTGCTTTAATAGTCTGGAAAAAAGGACTGATTTATGGGAAAAGGTGACAAGAACCACATACTTATTGCTTGGCTGCTAAGTGGAGAGCTTTGAGAGGTGCCAGCACGTAACAGAAAGCTGTAAACACCAGGGAAGAAGAGACACGTTATTTCTCTTGAGTTAATAAGATATAACCAGAAGTCATGAGGCAAAGGAAAGATCATGTATGCTATAAAATAGTATCCCGTGGGACGTGGTGAAACACCATCTCTTGAGACATTTAAAACGAGCCTGGACACAGCCTGTGTTGGCAGAATATTGCTTAGGATGGCTGTCTTCTCTTTGAAGGACTATAACCAACTCCAGCTCCTAGTACCCAGGAGGATTTCTGTGGGACTCGGGCCACAGCTCCATTAGGCTCTAATGAGACCCCCCGGTGAGATGTTTGCTTTTTCCAACCCTCAAATAGCGATGGCTTAAGTTCTCTACCTGCTCTGGGCCTCAATACCCCTGAGCATTAGGTCCACCTCTCTGCACTGTTTTCTCCCATTGCAGCAACCCCAGGACTGGTGACAACTGCTTTTTTACATTAACATATACCTGAGCCAAGGATGTGAATTGTTTTTTCTTTCTTAAAATTTTTGAAAAAGACTAAAGACTTCCTGACTGCTCTGGCAATGGCAACAGTTGAAAAATACTGGTGTGTCTCTTTGAAAATACACCTCTCCGTTCAGAGCCTTTCCGAGCGCTTTCTGTAGTTGCAGTTACCTTTTCTCTCTCCTCTGCGTCATAGTTGTCTGGAAAGACAGGTTTATTCTGGTTTTCCTCGTTGATTTCTCTCTCCTCCAAATAAAACTGCCACTTGGCTTCGAAATAAAACCAGTGCTCCTGGTACTCTGAATGCAAAAGAAATTAATGATGTAGTATTTAATCTGGGCAACATTTTCACTTCTACTTAAATAAATTTTAAAGAAAATTACAACATTGATAGATCTGAAAAACTGTGTATTTTACACTAACATACATTAAACAGGCATGTGTACTAAGTATGCATTTTAATATGAAGTGGGACATCCCACTGGAAACACAAGATGTGAAAGAAAGAATTCAGTATTTTCAGAATCTTATGCTATTTTTATGGTATATTAAAATTACATTAAGATACATCAAGATGAGATCTTCAGAGAACTTACTGAAGCACACTCCAAGAAAAAGATAAGAGTCAACAAAAAGAAGGGAAAAAATCAATTCTGTGCCAATTTTTATATTCCTTCACTCTGATTAAAGAATATCTAAAAGTGCTTGCATGTCCTAAATACAAATTGCCTTCTACCTTAGCTACAAGTTCATATTTACATAATTTCTCCAGTATTTGTGTTCTGTTCTCACAGTATTTCTGTGTGTTTTTGCAGGAAAAGGCAGACAGGAAAGACCAAGATCTCCATTTGCTTATAATACATATTAAATGTAATAAAAGGGATAAATAACACACACACCTGCAATCTGTGTCCGTACAAATAGGCCTTTTTTGAGAACCACAGGTCTTTCTCCTTTTTCTGTCACTTTAGGAAGAGCAACTGCAATCAAGTTTATCTTTGCACGTGTGAATAATCTTACTAAATTCAGTATATTTTCAAGACAGTGCTCCGGTTCAAGCTCTTTTTAAAGGCTTAAAAAGGCACATAAGTCACCCTGACTTGTTAAGCACACACATACACACACATCTGCAGAACTGAGGCCTGAGGGAAACTCTGCCTGGGAAGCCAATGTGGCAAGGAATTAGAAATCAGTGAGACAGGAAAGACCTCTAGGTATGCCAAGGCGAATGAGGAATTCAGTGTAGGACTATTGGTGTACAGTTTAAAATAAATTTAAGCATTGCTGCTTTTTCCCTGTCTCTGCCCTGCTTGATATTGCTCAGCTGTGTTCTGCAAGTGGCTGAGGAGCATGGACACAAGCAAACTGTTTCTCTGAAGGATGTAATCTGATTTTGCTTCTTTGCCTAAAATGCCATACAGATCATCCTCTTTGGCAATTAAGGTTTTTAAAGCGGTTCAACTCCATGGTAAAAAATCCAGGCTGCCTTGTAGGACCTGATACTTTCACAAGGTTGCTGGTTCCCCAGCCCCAGGGAACGGTATGAACCTATCCCAGCCCCAGGTTGAAGGGATGACCCTTCAACCACTTGGCCCTATACACCTGGGAATGCCCAGCTGCCCTTTTCCTTAGTCCATGCCCCAGTTTTGCCTGATTACAAGGAAGACGTTCATTAGAACCCTAAAAAAAGAGGGGGTGTTTAGAAAAACAGAGTGGAAGTGCACTCACAGCCGTCAGGCCAAGAAGAGCAACTTGAGAAAAAATAATCACACAACGTTGTCGGTTGAAGTAAACTACTGACACCAGCTGGTGCCAAGACATCTTTTAAAAATGCAGGTGACCTGACAGGCTTCTTTCTTTGTGTTTGGTTTTTTTTTTTCCTACTTACCCATGACTATAAAACAAGAATGCCTCAAAAAGTAATGTTGAAGAATGCCTCAAAAATGAATGTTTTACATGTAGCATCTCAACAAGCAAGGAAGCGTCATTATTCCAGCAGCAGGCTTGGAAAGGGATCAAGGAGTTGTAGGCGATTCTGGTTGCGTGGATGACCTGCAGTGTGGTCAGAAATCCCACACCAACCCCCAGAGAGGCTCTGCCCCATCCCTTGAGCCCAGCCTGAGGTCCATCCTTGGGACTATCTGGCCAGTAGTTGCAACTGAATATCAGGGAAGGCTGCTGAGTCAAGCCCGCTGCGACTGAACGCTGTGTTTGTTATCCAGGGGGGATAATGCAGCTAAAAAAGAGTTTTCTAAAACTGGAGGACTCTGTTTGGCAGGACTTCTTTGCCGTGCGTCTCACCGGCCAAGGAGCTTAACTTTAATGCCGGAGACTTTTCCCGCTACCAAATTAGGACGAAGCTCAACAATACGGGCACTGGCCGGAGAGCGTGCCCCAGGAGCCCGACGCGCATACCTCCACGCCGAGGGGTCCTGCTGGGGTGGAGTGACAGGGACCTGCTGCAAAGCCACTCAGAGAGGAGCTCGCTCACACTAATCCTGCACCTGCTCCTCATAGGTCTTGGCTAAAAAAATCCTGGTGCGCAATGAGGCGCAGACGAAAACGCGGGGTCTTTCAGGAAGGCTCCCTGGGGCTCCTCTTGGATTTTAAAGCAGCGTCGGCTTCCCTTCCCGGGTAAATCTTCATTCCTGAGTGTTCCTGAGTAAAGATTTCCACTGAATCCCATCTATCTCAATAGCTGTGCCTTGAGATCAACAGAAAAACCTCTTTCCTTCATATTTTAATGCAACGATACTCGTCTGTCCATGGCAGGTCTCTCCCTTACAAATGCAATGCTCCCTGGCAAGAGGAGACTAAAATACCTTTGCCCTGAAGATCACATACATTAGTAAAGTAGCAATATCAAGTTCAATAGTTGTGTTACACTCAATTGTTTTAAAACAAGGATACAACAGGTTGTGTCCTAAGTATTTGTTCAGAAAAGCAACAAGTCGAATCTGAATTTGTGGCCAAAAGCTAAGCCTTGGTCAGGAGGTATCTGCGGGTGAACTTTTCCTGGCAAAATGAGGAATATCAGTGGGTTTTCTTATGGAAAATGTTGGACTGTGCTAATTGGTGGAAAGGAGCTGAATAATTTATATCTCAGCAGTTGTTTTGCCTAATAACCTGCTAAATACCATTTCCTCCCTCCCCCCTGCCCAGCAATCTTTGAAGACTTCCTAAAAATAAAACTGCAGGAGGGCATTATCATTGCTATTCCTCTTTGTATTTTTGCCACCAATGTGCCAGGCACCTAATGGATGGTAGAAGGTGGTGGAACGACCTACAGAGAGCTTATAGTCTGGGCAGAGAAAGCAGGAGGACAGCCAGTGGATTTGAGGGAGGGGGGAGAGAAGCAGCAAAAATTGAGAGACTGGGCAGTGGTGTTTCTTCAGTGTCTTTCTAACTGAACGTACGTTTAAGAAAACAACTCTTGATTCAGACACATTACCTGCCATGTGGCGAATGGTCTTCTTGCAGTATTCTTCAGCCATCGGCACAACCTTCATCATCTCTCTTCCCCACTGCACCAGGGGTTTCCCTTGTATCGCGTAGGCCACAAAGAGAGCTGTGCATAGGGACCCTAGAAAGCCTGGAATTCATAGACAGCAGAGATTACCAACTCGGGGTCTGTGCGCCTACCATCCTTGCCGTGTCCTTTGTAAAATCATTAGTGGAATGCCTCATGGCTGTTGGGCAGATTAACGAATGTACATAACCTACCTCCGCCTGTTTGCAGGCTGGCTCGTGGCATGTAGAGATTCTTGGCCCGTTGGTTTACAACTTATTTTACATAGAAGGGACCTTCTGTTCTCAGTGATGTAACATGACAGAAATTGAGGTAGGGGTCAAAAATAAACATCATCCAATAATGTAACACTGAAAATCTTCTAATTGAAGTCACATGAAATAACTGACTTGCAGAAAGTGGTTCAATTCCAAGCTGTATCACCTTGCTGACAGAGTCATCCAGCTCAAGTGCTGGGGTTGTCAGATCTAACATTATTTCTGGCTCACTTTAAGGGGACAAGCCCATGTCCCCTTAGAGGAAAGAAGCAATTTTCCAAGTAGCACATGCTATCTGCCTGCCTAGCTAGGTCTTCCATTTTGGATACGAACATAATTAAGATGAACTTTCTGTTAACAGACGCTCAACACTTCCATGACGTCAGAAACAGAGGAGATCATTTCTCATATTTGCCTGTCAAGGCAATCTTGGCAATCTGTCAAGGGCAACAAAATCCACCCAGTGCAACATGCAAAAGAAGGTTAGGAAAACAACCCAGTCATTTAAATAAGCCCCAGGTGAGCAAAGTATTGATGCATGTGCTTCTCTTGGTGCATGGGTCCAAAAGGTTCACTCATGCGTAGAGGTAAGCATGAACTTCATGTGTTTTGCTGAAGGTAAAACCAAATTATTTTAGGAGTTTACAAGTCCAGAAGAAAGGATTACTCATTCTCTCTGCCATAAGACCTACAATACCAGGTCAGGCCGAAGGCATGTCTAACCCAGGATGTCATAGATGTTTTCAGGAAGAATAAAAAAAGCAGGTAGAGACAGTTCAAAGGGTCTCACTCAGATAGACAGCATCTAACCCAATTGCCATAAAGGTCCTTGAGTGTCACATTCAGCATGAGGATGGCAGCAGAGGGTTTAGAGGATGAAGCAAAGGACTAGCAGGGGGCAATGGGTGGTGAAGAGGGTGATAGGGGCTGGGGCATGCCCAGAAGGTTTTTGGGGGACTGGCAGTCTTTTCTTGCCCTCTCCCCAGGTAACCCCCTCCCCTTGCTCCTGGAAGCCCTCATATAGCCCCTGCCCCTCATCAGGGAAGAAAGCAAGCCCCAGCCGAGGTTTCTGGCTCTGCCTATTAATGCCAGTACAGAGTGAGCCTAATTGGTTTGGCTGCTCTGCTCCCCAGAGCTTCTGGACTAGCTTAAGGGCAATTTTAATTACACAGCTTGATTGCTTTTAACAGCAACAGCCCTTCTTGTCCGCTTGCCTGATCCCTTTTGAACCCAGGCGTATCTGTGGACTTTGCAGCTGCCTGTAGCAGCAAGTTCTGCAACTTGACTACGCACGACACAGGGAAGCATTTCCTTTGTCTCTTTGTTTCAGTCCTCACTGACATGTCAATTGGGTTTCCCCTGTCTTTGAGTTATGAGAATCACAACTGACGTTTCCCTGGCACCTTTCAGGATGGTAGTGAGGTCCGTGGTGGCACTTCCACCCCTCTCCTCCCCGCTTCCTCACTGTGTCACTCCTTTCCCAGCTGAAAGCTCCTTCTGGGTGGAATTTCTCCTTGTAAGGAAGGCATTTGATGACCTGGATGCTCCTTGCTGCCATTTTCTGGCTCTAGTAAGTCCTTTCTGAGGTGGAAGACCCAGATTTGCAAGCAGTCTTGTTGCTGCTAATGTGCCATGGACTTTATATATTGGCTTAATGAGACTTCCTGCTTTGTTCTGAATTATTTTCCTCTAATTTTATGCCATCCTGATGGCTTTTCTGACTGCTTCGAAGCACTGAGCGTGTTGAATGTCACCGTTCATTATGGTTTTGTTTATTCCTGTTTAAAGCAGGCAGAATGAATTCACGCTTACATAGCATAGAATATCAGAATGACAGATGCAAATATTCAAAACATTAAATCTACTTGTTTATGTTTTGTTTAGAGAATGTTTCAGATTGTGTCTTAAAATATGCAGAGCTAGATTTTTTTTGCTTTCTACCTTTACCTATAGTGATTGGGTATGACAAAACCTATCAAGAGAGAAATGATATTATCCCCTGAACCATAAACTTGCATGATAACAGCGAGTCATCTCAATGTACATAAATCCTAAAATATGATCTATGCAAGTGACATGAATATGTTTTTGACAAGATGGGTTGTGTTTAATTACTGGGATTCTAGGAGGGAAAACTCCTACTCCTGAGGCTGCTGTTTGTGTAATATACAAGCAAATACGTAAGATTATGTAAGTAATGTATACATGTATAGACTACCCAAGCAAAATTCAAACCAAGGCCTTGGAGTCTGCAAAGCAGAAGCAATTTAACCAGGTGAATTCACAGGAGCAGAGTTAGTTCCCATGGAAGCACAAAGCATCATTAGGGACCTCAGTGCACCAATATGTCAGCAGACATTACCTGTAGGATGGTTGTGAGTCATTCGTCCACACTCAATGCTCACTTCAATAAGTGACTCCAGCCTTTCTGGCTTCCAGTATCGCATCCCTAGACACATGGCTTTTGTGGATGCTCCAAATCCAGAACCTAAAGTAAAAAGATAATGCAAGCATTTAAAAGGAGACTAGTGATACCCAAATATGTTGATAAAATGTGAAACAAGCACATTTTATTAATTCAACCTATGTGTGAGAATTCCTCAGGGAGTGGGAAATTAGCACACAAAGCGAGTTATAAGTTTTGAAAGTTTCTTGAGTGGAGTTTTGCTTCTTGCATTCTGGTTTTACAGGTATATCCCAATATTCTCAAGTACTACGAAGTGCATAGCAGGCTCAGAAAGCAGCATGCTCTCTTGTTCACAGCACTTGTTTGATTCAAACTCTTCATGCCATCTTTACTCATTCTTGGCTGACACCTCTCTTTTGCTTGCTCCAGACGCCAGCACTAGAAACAGAAGTTTGAGAAACAGATGCACTTTTACTACCCGTTTATTTTAGTCGTCTTCATGCTGAAAGCACATGATTAAAACACTTCATATGAGTACCACAGTTGATCTTACAATTTTAACGCACGTTTTGTCCTAGAGAACCCCACAGGTAGTTCACAAAATAATTTCTGCTACATACAAAAATAACGTGTCCAAAAAGAAACTAAAGGCTACAGAGCCAAGTCCTCCAAAGTCAAGCAATGTCAGAATGGAGGTTTCCTGTGCGACCTGGAGTTGGTGTGTGTGTGCACACTCATGATGGTACAGCCTGCACTTACTGAGCGTGGTCTTGAGTATATCTGCCTCGTGCAGCACAGAGTTTATTCATTGAATAGCTAATTCAGTATTTCTTTTAATCCTCAGCCCTGAGTGCACTAACCCAAGTGTTCAACTTTGAAACACTTCAATGAATGGGGAGTTAAATTTACTAATGAGTTTCTCTGCAGTACTTATCACAGTAATATCAGGATCCCACAGAAGTTTTAATGAGCTTATCTTTACAAGGCACCAGTGAGGTGATTATCTCCTCTTTGCAGCTGGTAAGTCAGTGCCCAAAAAAGCATTAGCTCATTACAGGCACCCACCCTGAGACGGATAGGGTTCGATTTTTCAAAGTACTTGGCATTTTTCAGCACTGTCTTTGCTCAGTCACACGTCCCAGTGACCTTGGGTATAGCTAAGAGCAATCAGCATTTCTCTACATGGTCTCTGGAAGATAAGAGGCATATTTATGCCACCTAATTTTAGCCTCCGTGGAACCTGCATTAGGAGGATATTCTCCATGACTTTCCCAGATGGGCAGCATCTGAAAAAGGCCGTATGCCCATTAGCCAGTATGATGGTGTAGTAGGAGCAATTAATTGGCCAGAGTTCATCGAAGTAGCCAATGCCAAGGAGCAAGAGTCAGGGTTTTTAGACACCAATCTTGAGAAAAGCCTTCAGTTGTTCCCTTGGGCTGTGCCCGCTGGGGGTGCAGAGCACCTGAGGCTCTCTTGGAGCACCGCTTGCTGCTCCCAAGGAGCTCAAGTTTGGGTGTCCTAAGATCATGAGTGTGATCAAAGAGTGGTAGAGGTAGAGGTAGCCAGTATGATGGTGTAGTAGGAGCAATTAATTGGCCAGAGTTCATCGAAGTAGCCAATGCCAAGGAGCAAGAGTCAGGGTTTTTAGACACCAATCTTGAGAAAAGCCTTCAGTTGTTCCCTTGGGCTGTGCCCGCTGGGGGTGCAGAGCACCTGAGGCTCTCTTGGAGCACCGCTTGCTGCTCCCAAGGAGCTCAAGTTTGGGTGTCCTAAGATCATGAGTGTGATCAAAGAGTGGTAGAGGAGACGGCAGGAAGATTTACTTCAAGCCAAACTGAAGCCTGAGCCAAACTAACATCAGCCACCTATTGGCATGTTCAGGTGCAATACAGACCAACTAGGATCTGAATTTCAAGAGGAGAGCTCTTCTCCCCAGAGAGCTGCTATCCTGAGTGAGCACTCTTGTTAGATGATGTAATTAGGTTAGCTGAAGACATTTCTTCCTTTCCCCCTCAAAGTCTAATGTGTAAATTTTGCATGCAATAACTCTTCCAAAAAACAGCTAAACACTTGATAGATGTGACATGAAAGGTTTTGCAAAATACCATTTTATTCCCTGCAAGCTCAGAGCTTGCTTCCTCATCCCTTGCTAGCCTTTCTGATAGCAGTGAAAGGGGCCCTCTCCACAACACCTTTGGCCACTGCTCCTCACAAAAAAGCTGAATACTTGTTCTGCAAATGGTGCGTTTTCTCCCATACCTCACATATACTGCAGCTGTAGTGCCTGGTTATTTAGGAGCCAGGAGCAGATAAAAGTGTCTGCCTTTCCCTCAAATCACATAGAAACAACAAGAAAAAGTCAGGAAAGAAATTCAGAGCACCAGTCAGCTTAACTGGGATAATATGTCTTCTGCTTGCAAGACCAAACTCTACATTAAACCATCTGCTGCCATAGAGCAGCAGGTACGAGTCTTCTCCATCATGCAATCCTGGTTCCTCCAAAGGACACAATTCATGCTGGTTATCCAAAAGGGAAGGCTGTTGCGCTACACATCGTTACTAACTGAGTAACATCTCTTAGTGTCTCCAAAGTGGAGAATGGACTACAGTATTTTGACTGCTGGTCTGAAGGAGCTTGACTTTGCAACTTCATTGTGTTCCTCCAGTCTAGGAAGTGATATTAAAACCTGCTGCAGAATTAGACAAGCAAACTCCATAACAAAAAAAGAAAAAATCCATCATATGGAGTAGCATTAAGCCATTGCATGGAGTAACACTAAGCCTAGACTGGGCTTCAGGTGATTAACAGCTGTTACCTCCCATGTCTCAGTATCTACCATGTGAATCAATGAAGGGACAGCAAGAATAGACCAAGTAACGGGTGAGACGTAAAAACATAAAGACTGTCCTCCACAATCAGACCAAAGGTCTACCCAACTTATGATGTCTGGCAGTGGCCAAAGGAGAGAATACTCAAAAAACAGTAAATTAAAAGTACAATGATGCTACCCCTTCATATTAATTAAACTGCTGACAATTTGTCTCTCTGAGGCAACTGGTTATTCGCCTTTCTGCTTACCAACCCTTGAAGGATTTGCCTTTGGTGAATTTGCCCAGCCTTTTTTTTTTGAAGTCACATGAACTGTAGCATCTGCAAATCGGCATTGGAAAATAGTTGTGCAGCTTCATTAGGCGTTGTGTGAAGAAGCCCTTCCTTTTGGTTGCTTTGAGCACATGACCTGCTACTTTCACTTGAAGTCCCTGGTTCCTGTGCTGGAGGAGACAGTGAGTGTTCTCTGTGGTGTTGTCCATCCCATCCTCCCTGCTCCCCCGCATATGACTTTTCATTTATCTGCATTGTTTGGTTCTGCTGCTGTGCAACAGTAGCAACTCTTCCACAACTCTTCCACAACTTTGGCTTTGTTGACCCACTATGCATTTGCATTTCCAGTTTGTGGACATGATGAAGAACAGAGGTCCGACACAAGTACCTCCTCCTCTATGGAGAAGACAGACTGCAATCTCCTGCTTTTTATTTACTGTTTTTTAACCAGTTGTCTGTCCTCAGGATAACTTTTCTGTCACCCTTTGGCAACTTAGTGCCTCATTGCTTAGATAAGGGACCTTGTTGAATGTCTTTTGGAAATCCTAACAAACCACCTTCACATCTCCTTTTTCCTCCTGTTTCTTGGCTATTTCACAAGCTTTCTAATAGATTTCTGAGGTGTGACTTCTTTTCACAAAAGCTGTGTTGACACTTTCTTATTACGTCATTTTCATTTATGCATGATGTTCTCTTTTAGTATGTAATGCCTCAGTGTCCTTTTCTTCACTCTACATCTGTAGAATAATAAAGATCAGCTTAATGGCTGCTAAGCCCTGAAGAGGACGTGTCTTACAGACCTGCATGAGAACTTAGAGCCTGGCCCCTTTGTCTCCTGTCCCTCTGTGGCTTAGCCTTCATTTTTGTTCTCCAGCTTTCTGCATTTAACTTATACTTTTTCTTCATGCCACCACCAAAAAGGTACTGCTTTCAAGTGCTACTAGGAAGCCCCACAGCTGCACCAGTAGCTGCAAATAAAGACCAGTTTGGATGCTGGAGCCCCAGCCTGAAATGCACATGATACAGGTAGAGCCAAGCTGCCATTTGGCTGGACCTTCAGCATGTCTCCACAGGTACATCTCCAGCTCAGGGGGTACCACCTTATGTCCAAGATGTCTCTTCTGAACAGTCTGAGCTTTTAGCAACAGAGGAAAACATTTTTACCATGTTCCAGAGACAGTGCACTCATCTGTATCAAAAATTTAAACAAATGCTGACAGACAAACAGCAGCAAACACTCAACAGTGAAAATTTCAGCCTTGAGCTTATCAATTCCATAAATTGGAAACAAGTTCTTAAAGTGGAAGATGCTAGAGAGCCTTGGACAGGTCTTCTGCTGGTCACAGGAATCTCACCAGCCTTTAACATAATTTGGGTACCTCTTTGTAGTCGTGTGGCAGTGAGCATGGCATGAGGTGGCAAAGACAACACACAGGGCAGTTTGACTTAAGAACTCAGAGTGCTGACTATACCCACATGAATTTAAGAGAAAAGCTTCATATAAGCAATGGAAAATTACCTAAGCTATGATTTCACTGGTCCATGAAGGCTAGCATATTAATTCTTGCTAGAAGTGAGGTAAGATAAAATGACCACAGGAAACCAGCATTTTGGTTCCAGCTCATCGAAGGTATTACCTGACTTGTAGGCATTCAATGCCCTTGGAATGTTTTTGCCTTGAGAAGAAATGAAAATTCAATTAAAAAGTTAATTATGTCCATAGCAGTGTCAGGTCCCATGGTAGGCTGAACATCTCCACCTCAGGTCACTGGTTCTTTTGCTCTCATGGTGAAAAAAAAAGGCTTCTTGAGATGTTCAGGATTATATTTGTCAGATCAGATGGAGAAGGAAGGTTTTAGCTGCCAGGTCTCAAGGCAAGAATTAATTTTAGATCATTCTAGCTCAGACTATCCTAAGAGCAAATAGTTTCACTGAATTTCACTGAATTTTTAGAGTTGGAAGGGACCATAGAGATCATCTAGTCCAACTCCCCTGCTAAAGCAGGACCATCCAGAGCATGTCAGATCATGCCACTCAGGACTGCATCCAGGCGGTTCTTGAAAATCTCCAAAGAAAGTTCATCATGGAAAGCTGGGGAGGAGGAAGGCTAAAAGAAGAGATGTGGCTCCAACACAGCAATGGACTGGGGAACAGCCGGGATCCACTGCTGGAGGTGGTGAGAGCTGCTCAGGGCCACCACCAGCTCCCATAATCATTTTAACCAAATTTTACTCACTGTCAATCAGAAAACACATGACAACTGCCAAGGGGTCACTCTCAGATCTTCCTGGCTAATAGTGCTGGATAAATGGGGAGGGGATCCTTTTCCCTCCCAGCAGCTGTTGAGAGAAGCGGGGGCTGAGTGAGGGATGCTTTTTGTGTCAGAGAAAACTGGCTGCAGAGACCCAGAAATAGCCATGGCATTGTGCCACCGCGTCTTTGCCACGATGTTGGATCAATATGCAATGCTGTTGAGCGGTGCCAATACGTTCTGCCATGGAAGAGCATCACACACCGGCACAGCACAACGTCCGTGTGAGCTGCCATCCTCTTGTGGCTGCTCAGGTCTACCTCCTCCTCCTCCTCTGATGGTGTGGTGTCTCTACAGTCTTTCAAGATTGTGTGTGTGCACACATCTGTATGTACAGTCTTTCAAGATTGTGTGTGTGCACACAGCTGTATGTGTGTTGCCCAGGGAAGCTGTGGATGCCCCATCCCTGGAAGTGTTCAAGGCCAGGCTGGATGGGGCTTTGAGCAACCTGGTCTAGTGGGAGGTATCCCTGCCCATGGCAGGGGGGTTGGAACTAGATGATCCTTGAGGTCCCTTCCAACCCAAACCATTCTATGATTCTATGATACTATGATTCTACTTAACTTGAAGCAGAAATTCAATTCATCATAAAACGGAATTATCATAAAAAGAAAGAAAGAGAGGGTCATGGGCAGAGAAACAGGGCTAAGAATATTGGGGATTATAAGCAAAACCAGTCATAGTTGTTAGCAGGGCTTCCACCTGGAGGCAACTCTCTGCTTCCCCTCCAGTGAACACGTTGGTGCACAGAGCATTTCACAGGCTCAGCTTTTTGTTTCACATCTGCCATCACTGAGAAGATCCAAGGCTACAAACATTTAAACGGAAAACAGCAGAAAATATTTCTTAAAATAACCATTAAACTCAAGGACAAAGATCCGCACCCAGAGGCACAAAGCCAAGAACAAAGTCTCTTTAAATAGATGTTAAAGAGGGAAGGGTTCATTTACGAGAGGACATAGTGCCCTACAGAAGGAATTCCTGGCAGATCTCTTGCCATCCTCAGGGAAACATGGAAACGTTTCAGGGTTAGTGGCCTTTGATGTCAGGGGGGGAAAAGGAAACAGTCTCCATACAGCCACAAACACCGAAAGCATGCATTATTTACGCCAGGGTCTATAAACGGGAAGCGGTACCGTACCCTTTTCGTTGAAGGGTGTGTGCCAAGCGAGGAGGTAGTTGTCTGGTTTTAATTCCCTGCAGCCTTCAATGGTGGCGGGGTCTGGCCGCCTCCCCGAGAGCTTGTCGATAGCATCCACGTAGCGTTTTACCAGCTCCCGGTACAGGTCTTCCAAACACCAGTAATCTGCTCGGAGGAGGGAAAGGAAGGTTGCCACGTGAAGCCAAAAGAGCAAGAGAGTGCTGAAAACAAACAAGCAAGCTCACTATGCGTTTAAGAAACGTTCCTGTTTCCACTTCCAATACACCAGCTCGTGTTTCTGGTGCCACTGTCAACACGTCTTTACACACCACGAGGGAGGGCTGGAGGGAGAACAGCCTCCTCTCCCCCTTATCATCTTTTCCTGCTTTCCTTTCCACTCTTAATTCCTTTAATTGGAAAGGTGACGCATTCTGTTCATCAACAGTAGCTGCTCAGGGGCTTTATTTAGGCTCCGTGGTGGGAGGTATTTACGGAGGTGTCTAACTGTAAGGTGAGTGTGTTGCCATTGTGGGGACTGGGAGCGCGCGTGGAGCCAGCTGTGCCTGGCTCAGCCCGTGCCTTTGCCATCATCTGCACACACCAATCCAATTTAAAAGTAAAAGCCTTCTTTTAAAATTTTTTTTTAAATTACCACTGAATTATTTTAAAGATGTATGTATGATTAAACAAAAAAAATGCAAATTAGTGACATTATTTTTTATTCCGTATTTTGTATTTATTTTGTCTGAAATTTGTAAATCTTTCATGCAGGCATCCCTGTATCTTATGTTGGTACAGTAACCAGAAGAGCGAGCTTTTATAAAAATGATTATAAAGATGAGTTAGAGTAGTAAATCCCTACAGTCTATAGTATTTCCAGCGGATAAATTTATTTCTGGAATAAGCTCACTAACAATATCTGCATATAGATTATTTTTACCAAGGCCTATAGTCCTGCCTTTGGAGGAAGCTTCCACCTGTTAAATATATACTGTTTCTTTGGTATAGCTGCATCTCTCGGCTGCTGTTGTGTGTTGCTGGTCTTGAGGGAGCCCTCAGCTCTTGCTGAGGAGAAGCTCCCACTGGCACCTGTCAGAACTGTGTAATCAGTGGGAACTGAGGAGACTGTCAAGTTTTGTTTTTTATATGTATTTATATCTTTTCTACGTACTTAGAGAAACCCCATTTAATACTTGGTTTGACGCAGATTGAATGGCACAGGAGGGGAAGTTCTTCTAAAAATATCCTTATTTTGTCACAGATGGTGATATCTTGACATCCACGCAAGAAGTTTAACTTAAGAGAAAGTTTGGAGCCCCACAAACCAGAGCCACTTGAAAGTATCCATTATGCAGACAGGGGAATAAAAAGCTGCAGTGTAAAATCAAGATTCCCCTCCTTTTGCTTAATAAAAAAATTACCCTGTCCATTATGCTGGCCATCCCATGTACAATCCTAGAGGAACAAGATACTTTCAAGCTGCCGACTCTTTCCAGATTTAGGAATCAGGTGTCAGTTTATCTGGGTGGGAGCCAGGAGCAGGATTTACCGCCCAGCAGCTTCTGCAGAAGCCTTGTCCCCAGAGCCCCTGCAGTCCAGCACCTCCGGGCTGCCTGAGCCCACCACGGCTCCTGCAAGCACCACCAGGCTGCCATCTCAGACACCAAGTCAATAGGACTTGTTCTTTATTTAGAAATGAACTCTTATTTTTTTAAAATCCGTGTTTATGTCAGAGAGGAAAAGTCTTTCCTTGTAGGAGAGGTAGTTCCCCTGCTTTTGATGATGCTGGTCTTGTTCCTTCCTTATGGGACAGATTCCTACTGGAAGTAGATGCCTCATTTGTCCTTCATTGTGGGATCAAACTTTCAGACTGTGCACACGGTGGATTTGGGGTGTGCCAGCTCAGTCTGCAGCCGTGCCAGCAGCCCCTGCTGCTTCTGGCCACGGTGCTCCTGGGATGTCCTCTCTGCAGCCAGCAAAACACTGGCCAAAATCACCTCCATCCTTAACACAAACCTCCACCTCATGCTTGGCTGCTGCTGCAGCCTCAGGCTGGGACCCCCCCCGAGGACAGCACGCCAGTGATGGGACCTCACGGCAAGCCCTGGGCATGTCCACCCCAGCCTGCAAGCATCCCGCACGTACCTGAGGTATGCACCCAGGGGGTGCTGCCCGTGGCCAGCGGGCAGCCAGCCAGGGGAACGGGACATGCAGGGAGCAGGGCAGTGACAGACAGGAATGTTTTTATTGCTAATTCTCACCTTTTTTTTTTTTTTTTTTTTTTGGGCTGGTAAAGTTTCAGGCACCCAATGTCACAGAACCACAGAATGGTAGGGGTTGGAAGGGACCTTTGGAGATCATCTAGTCCAACCTCCCCTGCCAAAGCAGGTCCACCTAAAGCAGGCTGGACAGGAACGCATCCAGGAAGGTTTTGAATATCTCCAGAGAAGGAGACTCTACAACCTCTCTGGGCAGCCTGTTCCAGTGCTCTGCCACCCTCAAAGTAAAGAAGTTGTTCCTCATGTTGAGATGGAATTTCCCGTGTTCCAGCTTGTGCCTATTGCCCCTCATCCTGCCTCTGGGCTCCACTGAGAAGAGTCTTTATATATTCTTTAAAGTCTCAGACACTGGCAGCGAGAGCTCCCTGCCACATGAGGATGGCAGGTCCCTGGGACTGGTGGCAGCTGCCTTCAGCCTCACAGACCCATGTTCACCCTGTTGACTTGGGTGATTTTGTACTCGGGCAGGGCCATGACCAAGCCCAGTGGCTTTTTGGTGTTCTCCTTGCCAGGAGGAGACACTGCTGTGGGCTGGAGTGGTTCTATTTCCCTGGTGGGTAGCAGAGAGAAGGACTTGCTTTCCACCATCTTACTACAAAATGAAGATTTCTTACTAAAATTCCCCACACCAGCTTGTTGCTTTCTCACCAGCCGATAAAAGCACCTTTTTAAAAAGCTTGTCTGATCAGGCCAAGGAAATGAAAGTGCAGGATAGGCACAGCTGATGGGAATTATAGCTGAGACTTTTTTTCTTTAGAGCCACAGTGCTCCTGCTATATTTAAGAAATAAGATTTATTATTTTACTGTTAGTCTAACTGGCTTGATTACCCAGAAGGTTTGGTTTTAGAGAGTTCAATAAGCAAGAAACATACGATACATATTTAATCATAGCCTACATTCAGAAATATGTTAGTCATCTTTTTTCTTGATAGGCTGACATCTTGCCCTTATCTTTAGTGTATTAGCTACCCCTTAAACCATTGGTTAGCTAATAGCCAAGCATGAAGAGTCCAGCACACTCTTCAACTGATCTCTGTGTACTAAATTTAGAGCAGATTGGAAGCAGGCAGATAAAACGGTGAAACAGAAGCACAAGGGAAATTTCATTGACGTGAAGCTCCATTGTGAGCTTCTGCTACTGTTAGCTATCCAGTGTTACACGTGTTGAGAAAAATCAAGGATATTTTTATAAAGATTAAAAGTTTTGATCTGTTCTGAAGAATCAAAATATTGCTGAATGGTCACTGTCTACCGGCGTACTTCTGACGATGATCTTGACAGTCTCAGAAAGCTCTAGTCCAATGGGTAGGGTGTCGATATAAATATCATCACATCTTACAGAAGACTATTCCTACCTTAAGAAAACCCAAATGTTCTCTCTCAAACTATTGTGATTTTAGAAGACATTCATTAATACTTCCATTAATACTGATAGACTGATATTCTAACATAGTATGTTAGAATAGTTTTTGGACTAAAGACACAGAGGTCTCCTTAGAACACAAATTGCTCCCTTTCTGGCCTTGCAGGTGCAACCCTTTGCCCGAGAGGCAGCAAGGAGGAGACAATGCTTGAGATTTTAGCCTGAAAGAGACATTAAGGTGACTCTACTCCAGCCCGGAGTTCTGAGCATAAACATCTTAAAAATGTACTTAGAAGAGCTCTTATCGCTTACAGAAGAATTTCTAGTGGCTATCTTATTCCCTGACGTATTAAGGTGTGCAGGTAGTCTACTTAGCAATTATTTTTGTCACGCTGGACATGCGGTGTTTTAGTCTTTAAGCTTTAACCAACTGCATAAACCTAGGGAAAACCTGGGGAGAGCTCCTCCGCGTTCAAGAAATCAAAGCTCCCCAGTTTGTGCAAGATTACGCTCAGGGAGGAGACAGGCTAACGCACGTTATCAGTCACGTAAGAGGCATTTCTGACACACTTTCTGATGACATCCCCAGCACTCAGGCTTACTCTAAGAAGCGTGGCAGCTCGGTGGTTTTGTCCCTTTCCAGCCTGCGCTGGCTCGTCCCGGCGTACCCACCTGTGATGACGGCCTCCGCCGTAGCCATGTGCATGAGCGTGTTGTCGCTTACTGGCCACTTGTCGGGAGAGAGCACCAGGTTCTCCAGCCCTCCGATTTCCTTCAGCTCCTGCTGGATTTTCGCCCCTAAGGCATTGTTTTCTCGGGAGAAGTTGCGATAACCGAGAGCATCCCCTACCCCAGCCAGCACCAGCGCAGCCTTGAATTTATCCATCCCCGAGACGCTTCCCGCTTTCCTCTTGTCCGAGGAAGCCACCGAATCTCGATCTTCCTTTGTTCCTTTGCCTTTGCCTCAGCTCCCCCGACACTTTATATCAGCCATTGTGTCACACCGAGGGCGCTCTCTATAAGGCAAGGACTTCCTTTTCTGGCTCTGCAGATGCCATCTCTTGTCCGGGACCTGACGGAGAGGAAATATTTCATAACCCCAGGATTTTGCAGTGGCTTTGGTCAATGAAACCTCAAGACTGGACCTGCAAAGGGAAGGGCAAAAGCCTCGTTTCTGCAACCCGGCGTAAAGCAAGCCAGGAAATCCTGAGCCCTACCCAGCCTAAGTAACTCTACACCCAGAAAAACAGCTGTCTCCCCTGGGCTGTTTATTTATTTAATAACTTGCAAATTAATATATTTTCCTGCCCTTTTTCTGATACGCTGGAGTTGGCCTCCCCTTCAGGGAGCAGTCAGAAGGAAAGCCTGTGAAAAAGGGAATTTCCAAACTCTGTAAGCCCTAAAATGAGGGTTTAGACAGTAAGAGATCTGGTCAATGCAGACGGCTTCTCCCGTTTCTAATTATGCTCGATGGTGATACTTTGTTAACGGCTTTCTTGCTGGGTTCCATCTACGACAAGAATGTTTTGCTAATTCACCGCCCCCCTGGATAAACACTGAGCAAAAAAACAGCTTCAATCCCCTGCCTCTTACTCCCTGGCAAAGAGTGACTTTTTCCTAAGATCAGGCACAGCCCACATTTGGACTACTGGAAGGAAACTATTTTGAAAGATGTATTTAAATGGCATCCTGTGAGTCTAAGAAAGTTCATGGAAGAAGAAATCCCACCTGGTAAGAACCGAGCTTTATTAATACCATCCTTTCAAACTTGATACCCTTGCAATTCCGTGCTTCGTTCTGTTACTACAGGATGCTTTCTGTGCTTCTGCCATGCAGTGCAAGAAGGGGCTCTGTGGTCTGGCAGCCTTTTCAACATGTCTCACCCACAAACACACCTCTGTGTAGGCTGAACATCTTCCTTCAAGGGGCCTGCTGAGATGATTGATTCAGGTCATGGTTCCCAGCGACCATCCATGCTGTCCCAAAGACTCACAAATTGCTACTAACCAGAAAGCTTTGATTGGCTTGACTGTAATTTTGATAAAGGATGCCTAGGGAAAGATTTTTGCTCTTTTATCTTTTTCAGAAAGCAATACTGACTGCTATTTGGGTGGAAAAGCAGTGTAAAGGATGCATCCTTCTATCACCCAGAACAATAAGTAGTTAATCATGGACTGAGCTATTGACATATGTAAAAATATCACAGTACTTCACAAGAAGCCTTAATGCATCTTCAGAACACAGACCAGCATCGCCATCCCTATTCTACATTGTAAGAAATAAGGTGCCAAAGTGGTGAAAGTGGCCTCTATTAGTACATTCTTGTTTTAAAGATTAGGACTGGGGTAAACAGAAGTGCTGAGTATTAAGAAGAGGACACTGAGAGTGTGTCTTCATTGCTACGAAGGAACAAGTCTGAACTGAAAAAAGCACAAAAAAGGGGCAATTATGGCTTAGGATACCAGAGTCACTATGTAGGGACCAAGGGTGATGCAAGGCCAAATGTTCTACAGTGGGGTCATGGCCAGCCTGCTCTAGAGACAGCTCACCCTGAGCAGTGAGGATGCCAGCCCCTCTGACCTGCATGGCTGTGGGAACGGGCATCACCTCCCACGACGGGGGTATTTAAGCAAGGTAGAGGTCATCTTAGAATCATAGAATTGTTTAGGTTGGAAGGGACCTTAAAGATCATCTAGTCCAACCATCAACCTAACTCTGACAAAAAAATAAATAAGAAACAGGAAATAAAAATTACTAAACCATATTCCTGAGGACGATGTCTACCCATCTTTTGAACACCTCCAGGGATGGTGCCTCAACCACTTCCCTGGGCAAAATCTTGGAGCCACCCATGCACTGTCAGAGTTACCTCCGGTTCTGCACGTCCGGGAAGTGAACACTCGAAATGGAAAACTAAGGCCAAGGCAGTTTACCAAAGCCACACCAGGCAGAAGCACAGATGTTGATGTCTCCGTCACAGGCCCGTGCACCCTCCTGCGGCACCCACCTCTTCTCTATTCCCTCAGAGCATTAGGGTTTGGAAGCACATAAGAAGTTGAACTCGCCAAGCAAGGACAGGAGAAATCACCTGCTGAGGCACAGCAGAGAGCTAGTGAGGGCCTCATCAGATGGAAGGTTCCTTCCTGAAAATGGGCAAAGCTATTCTTAGTTTTCCATTTATCTCTTCCTTCTGCATGTGGCTGGCAGTTACACTGCCCTTTTGCCTCCCGTGGACTTCACCCTGTTGCACGCACACTTGGCTGCTTGTAACACAGCCCAAATTAGGAATAAAATCTTTGGCTTTAGAAACAAGGCTATATTGAAAACCCAGAGAAGATTTCAGTGAAGTTCTATTTTTCAACTCTACAAAATGGAATACGCAACAAAGAACTTAACTTTCATTTAATTTGTTAATTGCACACGATTTTTTCATGTAGTACTTTCAGCCACTGTGAGCTTTCTGGGCAGAGGTAGGTCAGGCACCCCAATATCTGACACACCTTCTTCCCCCAAAGGAGACAATTTTTTAAGATATGCAAGTCTGACATTTTACAACACGGCCAAAATACAATAACTGCGTTAAGATGAGTAAGTATTCATTTATCATATATATTCACAAAAGGAAAAACACCTAAGTAGACCTGGCAAAAAATGTTTGGTAAATGTTAAATCAGATGAAAATGCAGCTTTGGTGACCTCTCATTAGTGTACATATGACTGGTTTCAGATGGGAAGAATTCAGAAACAAGGAATGGGAAGGCAGGAAAGAGAAAAGACTTCTCCATGTCGGTGGCAGCACACTGCTGTTTCAGCTCTATTGCATTTGAAACCCTGTATGAGAACATGAGAGCATGCCTTCAGCAAATGTGGCTCCACCTGCCTCCTCCACCTGAGGGGATGGGACTCCATGATCTCCACCGCCCATGAGAGGGCTCCTGGGCTCTACAGGCACTGCTGTCTTTTATGAATAAATGAACTGATGGAAGTAGCGTGGGCTGAGACTGCTCTGTCAACACAAGCCCGTCAGCAGTTTAAGTTAAAAGAAGATGACTACACCCCAAGTACTTCACCTGGGAGTGAGCGATGCAAACTGACCCATCCAAAGGGTGCAGAGCTCTGTCCTATAAAAGTAGAGTTGGTACCAGATGGGTATCCAACTTCTGTCAGAGCTGCATCCTTGCAACTACTGAAGTGAAGGGTTTCCCTTTGGCAACATGATCGTTCCTTCAGCAATGATACTAATTACAGAACAACGTTCAGTTGAGATCCAGGAAAAAACAGACTGCTTTTTCTCAATTTTTTAATAGCAGGGATGAATAATTTTTGTACCACTTTACATCACTGCCTTAAAGAAAAAATATTGCTTTAACATCACAGCATGGAATTCTTTCTTCTTTACTCTGTTGACAGAAAGCCTGTGTCACGACATGAAGCCTATAGGGTTTGTCTGACAACAAATAGCATATTTCACTGCTTGTAAAGGAGGCACAAGAAAAACTACATTGGAATTTGTCAAATACCAGCACCAGCAAGAGTATCCCAATAATTATACCCAGTCAAAATCTGAACATTCTCAAGCTTCCCCAGGCTTTTCTCACGAAGAGGTCTACATTGTACCCACTTGTCTGAAATATGGAACTTTCTGCATGTGATTGAAGAGGCAGCTGCAGTTGCAGACCCCTCTGTTAACAGTTTATAACAAAAAAAGCTCACTTTAGAGGTGTGTCATCTTCACCTGATTCTACCCAGCATACTGTATATAACGCAAAGGTCAGAAAACATGTTTTGTTGAATATTTTTTTTTTAAAACCAGTTCTCACAGTTGTAAAACATTACACTTTTTCCCTTTCAGAAGGGCTGTGCCTTTTGGTGTGCCAGGTGCTGGTTGGCATCAGCTGAGGGAAGCTCTTGGTGATGACACTTGAAAAGAGCTTGCGGCGGGTTCAGGTATCAGCAGTTTGGCTGTTATAGGAGAAGGCAGGCAGACTCGTGTGACACCAAAGCAGCCAGCGGTTGGTGAAACAACCTGCTTTCAGGACAAGGACAAGTAGTTCCTCTGCAGGGCCTGCTCACCCACCAGGATATTCAAGTCCTCTTGTGCTCACTCAGGATGGGAACCACCTAAACCACCAGTCCAGCTGAGTGTAGTATCACTGAGGATACTCGTGGCCTTGAGCAACCTGCTCTAGTGGGAGGTGTCCCTGCCCATGGCAGGGGGGTTGGAACTTGATGATCTTTTGAGGTCCCTTCCAACCCAAACCATTCTATGATTCTATACAGGACAACTATTTTGATTTAAACTTTCAGAAAATAATTAAGTTCAGTTGAATACATACCTCTGAAGGTCTTTGCACAGAGTTCTGAGGATGCTGCTTCTATCACTGAGGATACTCGTGGCCTTGAGCAACCTGCTCTAGTGGGAGGTGTCCCTGCCGATGGCAGGGGGGTTGGAACTCGATGATCTTTTGAGGTCACTTCCAACCCAAACCATTCTATGATTCTATACAGGACAACTATTTTGATTTAAACTTTCAGAAAATAATTAAGTTCAGTTGAATACATACCTCTGAAGGTCTTTGCAGAGTTCTGAAGATGCTGCTTGTCCCTCAGAGTTCAGAGCCCAGGACTGAGCAAGACTTTCCTTGCTGTTACACCTCTTGTTGCCAGTACAAACTAATGACTCAAATTGAGTTTGATCACTAGCAGTTCTATGTAGTGGATGCTGCACTGCAGTTAAATACAGCCAGCTTCTAAAAAACCCAAAGGTGGCACATATGAGCAAACCAGACATTTATTATAGCTGCTAAAAATTCACGACAACATCCTTGCCCTCTTCTGACCAATGGAATAATAATGCAAGAATTTAACAAATTAACCAGAAAAAAAACCAACCCACCAGCCTTTGCAAGGCTTCCAACACAGAAAGCTGACAGAAACCATACAGACATCTCACATGGCTGACTTCAATCCTTTATGTTGACAGTCCATTTATTCCTTTTTCCATTGCCACAAAATTTCCATTTACACACGTACAGCTTACTCAGCAGCAAATCTCTCAGGTGCACTGAATGAGCAGATGCCTGCAGGTTTGCTCTCCTTGGCATGACATACATGATAAGTTACATTTAAATTTAGAATTGGCAAGTACAAGTCCTATGGCTCAGTTTCAAACACTCCAGGATGTAAAACCAAACAACTTGGCACCAAGTTTAAAAATACATACAGCTTATCTAGGAAGTAATACTGTATGCACTGAACAACTTGAAGACATGTGTACCATTTATGATTATAAATGGATCAGCCCAGGTGGTACCACTGTATTGGTTTACCTAAGAAAGTAAGTCAGAGTGCCCTGTAAAGTAGAACATTGAGCAAATTATCAAAATACATAAGGAATGCACCATTTGGAAGCAGTTTATTTGCATTTATTTTAATGATTGTTCAAGCGTGAAGGTCTAACTTCATGCTATTGCTTACGGGAATGTAAAATGCATACTTGCTTCAAATGGGCAGAAGACCAGGAAGAACGAGAGGAAAAGTGTCTTAACACCTAGGAAACTGGCTGCGAAGGCGTAACTCCTATCTTGAGAATATTTTGTTCAGTCTTCCTCTGTTAGAAGGTGTCTTCCATGAAGGATGCCCACAGGAATGAGGCTTAAGAGAGTAAGTGTATATATACAGAAACAGAATACTATGCTAAGCACCTTCCTTCTTCCTTAGATTAACAAGGCTACAAACCTCAACCCACGTGCATTTTTTATGCTCTATTTATTTTCAAAGGTAAAAGGTTCATCAGGTTGATTTGAGGGAAGTCTCAACATGAGCAAATGTGCCACAAGCTCTAGCGCTATGAAAATATTCAGTTATGTTACATACCAATAGATTAAACTGCTTCTGGTCAGTTGTATTATAACTACATATTTTAAGTGGCAACTGTGTTAATTAACAAGCATTCCACCGCTTTTGGCTGGATAAACACACTGATATTATGAGATGTTACACATTCTCCAAAGCCTGCAGGACAGATACAGAAATGGCTCGATTCGGGAAGGAAGAGTAGGCAGATCAAAAGCACTAAAAAGACCATAATACTGTCTTTAAACCTCCGTTGACTTCTGTAGAATACCTGGACCTATGTACACAAACGCCCTTCAAAATAGATGTAGTCACCTCCGTTGACTTCTGTAGAATACCTGGACTTATGTACACAAACGCCTTTCAAAATAGAAAGTAATAATTCAGCTCAATATTACTCCCTAACCCTACCCAGAGGAGAGAGGCAGCTGAGGGCTGAGCCACTGACATCTAGTGGCTGCCATGCAAGATCTAACATTGACAATTATTGCTTAGGCTATAAATACTGCTAATAAAGCACCCATAGGGCATTTGTAACTTGCCTGCTATATTCTTCACAGAAAACTTGCTAATTTGTTCAAATTTGTCCTAATCCTGCTTTTTTAAACATCATGCACAACTGAAAGTCACTCAAGCAGAAGAACGAAGGTCACCTCTCTGAAGGCAGCACATACATTTGCTCTTGTAGGCTGCACTGACATAAATGAAAGCTGACCACTTAGATGAAACTCTAAATATTAGAGTTTAAGAGAATATTGGAAGCTTTTATACCTTCACAACTGCAAAATAAAATAGTATGCTGTCATGCAGTACTTAGATGATCTCAGGTGATTCAAAGAAATATAAATTATATAGCTTAATGCACTATTTTCTCCAAAATTCTTGCATCTATTCAGCTCTGATTACAGAAAAATATATTGATCATAGCTGTACATATTCTCTAGCAACTCTTCAACAAGCTTGTACAGTGGCTATGACAAACTCATTTTGATGAGGTAGCATTTAAAAGAGCCCTGTGTGAAGAAATGGTGAACAGTTTCTAGTAAAATTTTGTTGTGCTCAGGCATTGGAAGACACTGTTGAGAAAGAGGAGCCTGATCTCTCTACGCTTTATATTCGATAGCTGGTGGAAGGGGGGAAACAAATGACTGAACAAATTCACATTAGGTGAAACATGGGCCGATTCCACTAGCCTTGAGATCAATTATATTGCAATAATTTACTCTTCCCCCCCCTCCCCCCGCTTAAATAAACATTACTGAATACACAATACATCCAGAGGCATGAATGCTTATCATCATGAATGTAAAGTCTCCTTAGCTCTAACTATTTCTCCAAAGTGGAAGCCAATTAGTTAAGTCTTTGGGCTTATTCATATTTATTTTCTGTGACACCTGACAGGAATTGCATTTGCAACTATCTTGCATTTAACTAGAATTTATGATATGTTTCAGGCTATGAAGAAAATTAAAGTTGTATTCCACCAGTTTGCTATCTAAAATAAAGTAAATAAGAGCTGTAATTGAAGACTAACTGAATTATGATAATCAAACATGAATTATAAAAGCATCTTTGGTTGTTTAATGTCTACTTTGAAATGGTTAATATAAAAAAAGCTGGAGTTGCAACACAGCATAGAGCAACAGCCCTTCCTCAGCAATGCTACTTGTTACATGTCCAAGCACTTGAAGAAGAATAATGAGGAAGTTGACCTCAATGGGAGAAAACAAAAGGCTGGATGTAATCAATCTATACATCTAGGACTTCAAAATATAAATTTAAAATTTTGGCAACAAGTAAAAAAAGCATAAGCGTTTTTTTCAGTTATGTTACAATTCTATATTAGGACAGATCTACGGAACTTTTATAAAAATACAACATACTGCATAAGTTTTATTTAGGGATTTAATTTATATACCACAAATACTGCTTTTAATATAAGTACAATATAATACAGTTTTATTTATGTAACTGCTGGTGTTCACTTTGGATCATGAACTGAATTGCATGCTGTGCTGTCAAAACTGTAATAAAATGGCCTCTAGTTAAACTTCTCCAAAGTATAAAATCATGCAAAATCTACATCCTATATGATACAACCAGTACAATAATTGAAGCCAATAGCCTACAAACAGCCTGGACTATCTTCTGGGTTTTGTTCTTCAAGTGTCCGCGTGTCAGCCATCATTTTCTTTCGGCAGAAAGGAAGAATTTCAGTTTTGTCTGTAGAACGAACGTCATCACGACCACTGAAACCAGCAACAACGTGCACAGTCATCAGTCAACAAATCTTCGTTATCTAATGCAGTTCAGAGTGCACGTTTAGTCCGTAGTGACAAGTCTGGGGTTAGGAAGTTTTACGCTTTCCTCCTGTGACTACTGGTCGTGCATATTCCACAAAATCATCTATAAGGACAGGCCACGCTCCTGAAGAGAAGTCAAGCAATTCAGAAATTAATCTGTCATCATCAGCAACAAATCCGTGTAGTCTCTAAATACAAAGGATCAGAAGCTCACTTTGACATTTCTGGCCTAGTCTGGCTTTAACATGCATGAAACCATAAACACTTGAAAAAAAGCACCTAATTAATTAAATATTTGAATGTCTTCTTGCAGCAATAGTTCTTAGGAAAAAGAAAATTAATTTAAAGCACAATCCACACTACAAAGTTTATAAACATTAGCTAATAGCAAACCGATGGCATTCCTATTAGAGTTGTTCATCATTTAGGAAGAATTTCTGTACAGTCATTCCAAAACAGGATTTGCAGAATTAGTAACAGAGTGTAAATTGCTTCTTGGTAAGCCAAAAAAATGCTCATGTAGACATTCTTGCAAGTGGAAAAATGATGTATTTCCTTGCAGCTAGCAGTACTTCTGCACAAAAAACACAGTTTCACTGAGACTCTTGTAAGAGTTTCAAATAGTGTGTGCTATATCATAGTGTGACAGTATCTTTCCTTCTATTTACATATTACAGCAAACTCGTTAACCTTATCATTAGTGTTCTAGCAACAAGTATGACACTATATTTGAAGCTAAACCTCTAAAGGTAAACAAATTAAGACAGACAGTAGCAGCATGTTCTGTTGTTTGTTTATAGCAATATTTTAACTCTGCTGTACCAATTTTTGAATACATTCAAGTACTGCTTACCTTCTTCATCATAGTTGGACATATCATCTGCAATCATATTTCCAAAGTCTAACAAAAGATTCCAAGTATCTTTTGGAATTGATCTTTTATGATGTTCCTATAACGGAGGAGAAACGGCATTGTTCAATCCAAGCTATTTTCAAATTCCACAGTAGTATTTTATAATGATATATACAGAAATACATGTTTGCAAGTATTTCTTCTTCTCTCTCTTTTTTTATAAATAAAACTCAAGAGTTTCCAAAGGAAGCTACAAAATAAATTGCAACTTAAGAAGGCAAAAAAAGTGTACGAAGTCTTTAATAGCTGTTTTATGTCTTCCATTCTGCTTTCAGGATATGTGTTCCTATCTCGTTATGGAAAAGAATAAACCACATGCACTTCATATTTCTCCTTAATGGCATCCATTCCAGGTTCTGAAACTGTGCAGCCATGGGTTAGCATTCTGCCATTTCAATTTGAGCCCTTCCCCCCACCTCCTTTTTACTTACACTTACCTAGTTTATCTCTTTTAACTCGTTGATTACAGTTATTACACCTACACTCTCCTTAGTCCACGACTGCCTTCCAGACCCATCGTCTCAGCCTCTCTTCAGCTGTCCTCTCCTTCATCATAAGGCACTACCTGCATTTCCTCCACTTCTGCTCAGCCTCCTTTTTCCCCCCAAGTCTGTCCTATTCTCCACTACCATCTTCTTGCCTGATTTTAAGCATACTCTTCCTGCACCACCTCATTCACAAATACTTAGTGGTCACCTCGGCCGGTTTGAGCAGCCCTCCAAAAAACTTCAGTCCCAGTCAAATGTTCTCTCAGCTTTTAAAGTCAGCACTTCCAAGAAGAGAGAGTGTGGGAAACACAAGGACTAAGCAGTTGTGACCTGTAGGGTCAAGTCAGACCGTTCACATCTCCCTTCATGGGTTGATACTGCTGTATTACCTGATGATAGCAGGGGTGATTAATAGGGATTTAAATTTCAACACCTAGTTCTGGTTTCCAGCAAAAAGGTGCAGGCACATGAAAAAACTTGCTCGGTGATGGGTTGGGATTTTTTTTGTGTTTGTATTTTTTGGTTTGGTGTTGCAGAGTGGGGTTTTTTATTTGGTTGGCAGCAATACTCTAAAGCATTGAGAAGAACAAACTCCATTTCAGAAATCTAACGAGGTGGATGTCCAACACAACAGCAAACATGTCCTCTCACTCAAGCCAAACATTGTATCTTGACTGCAAGAAATATGACAAGCAAACATACCTTCTGGAAAAAGTTCCTTAAAACAAACAATACACAAACACACACCCTCCATCCTAGAAAGTCCTAATTTGCTTCTTTCTCAGGTTGATTTTTTTTTTAATCTAAACATTTCTTCTAAAGTAAACATTCATGTTAAATATTTGTAGCAAAATAAGACACTTTACACCACATCATATAGATTATTGCTTGGAGATTTGCAGAAATATCTGTTATAACCAACTTGATCACATAGCCAAGTGGAAAAAAAACATTAGGACTTTTCCGCAGTTCCATCTATAGATCTGAATTTGGATGTGTTAAGTGTATTATGGCAGTTGAAATGTGAAACGTTTTCACAAGTTCTCTTGATGAAACTGGTACATTATTCAGTGAAGAAAATAAATATACTGTCCAAAAATCTAGAAAAAACTTCAGAAAATACTGCCAAAAGTATACACTTTCCCTATTAAGCATTGGTGATTATGGGACAAAGCACAGAAAGATTTTTTAATTCTCCTAAACTACAGATAAAAAGAGAAATAAAAAAAAAAATCAAGATAAATTATACATTATGTAACGTTATACAAGGTAATTGTTTTTTTTTTTTTGCAAGTACATAGAAATGTAAATGTAGAAACATGGATGAATGAATCAGGCCTTTAATAAGAATATTTTGCAATTTCTAAAGTTTAATTTATGCCTCTATTCCACTGCCCACAGAATTGCACTGGCAAAGAAAGCTGTCAAGATCAGTTCACAACTATTATCTAAAAAAATGAGTCAAAATAATTACTCAGATAAGAACTTTCACTTAAAAAGAAAAGTCTCTCAGGTTAAGTCAGTCATAACAGAATTGACATTTTGAGAAGACTGAGTTTATGCATTAATACCACAAAAGGCAGAGCATGGTAAAATACATGGTTGACTAATCACAGCTGTCTTGAGAATAAAGACAACAGAGATTCAATCTACAATCATGGCTTCATTTCACACAGAAGCTTTCCTAAGTAGGAGGATACAGGATGAAGCAAGCAGAATGCTCTACTGCTTTGCTACATCTTTTTGCATTCTTCTAAATTAGAAAATTATATAGAGAAGATTTAATTTGGCTTGCCATAAGACTATTTTATGTTAGTTTTCAAAAAGGAAAAAGTTCAAAGGAAGTATTCAGACATCTTGTCTTATTCCTTATTGTAAGCACACAGCCCACAAGCCAGACTGCTGTGAACCAAAATAGTCAGGAATACACTAAGTACTTACCAACAAAAATTTATTCCAAAGATCTAGAAATTTAAACCTTCCTGACAAGACTAAATTCCAATATGCAATTGCCATTTCTAGATCTGCAAGAGACAAAGCAACATGTCAATATTACAGCACATTATGTTTAAACAATTAATGCTACATCCAGTATATTATGATACAAATGAATAACATTCTTTTAAAATCACTACAAAAATTATAAGGAACTGGTTTTTTTTCTACTCTCATTGAACCCAAAAGGCAGCAGACAAGCAGCACAAATTGCATATTGAACTTCACATTCATAAAGACGAAAATATTTTTGTCACCATCCAGCAGTGCTGGATTAAAGCTACTTTTAATCTACAGAAACAGAACAAAATAGTCATGAATAGTTCTGTCTACAAATTAAAAAAAAAAAACCAAACCCAACCAAAAAAAAAAAAAAGCACAAATACAACCAATATTAATAGAAACCCAAACATTTAAGTTTGCAGGTGCCAATTCCTGGTAGTGTATCGTATTTTAGACATACTCAGCTTTAAAGGGTATTGAAGGACATAAGGGGACAAAAAAACCCAAACAGATTTATCTGAGGCATCACAATTCTACAGCACCCCCTACAGCAATAATTCTCTTCTTCAGGAATCATTTAACAGACAAACACCTACACCCCATATTGAAAACAGAAGTCCAGGAAAGCAGCCCTTATTCTGTACCATGACCCTTGATCTGAGAGCAGAGCTCAGCTCATGTACGCCAACAGGAAGATGTAGCGCTGCCACACATTCCAGCAGAAAAGTAGGAGCAATATTAGATGCAGCATAAAGGTAGAAAGGATGTTTTCTTGAAGGCCTGTTTTCATTCTCAGCAACTCACAATACCTAATGGCTCCTCGGCTTGGTCCCACAGGTCACTGAATGTATGCACACTGATGCAACCACAAAATAAATCACAGCCTTTCTTCAACCACAAAAATATTTCAGTTTGCGCTTTCAGCGTAAAGTTAGTATAAAAAAAACCCCATGAAACTCAATAGAAAGTATTATCACAGCAGAAAAGATGGAAGCTTGACCTACAAGAAAGGAGCGGGGTATTTGAAATTGTTCATATCATGTTACAGACCAAATGACACTCTGTCACCTGAAATCAAGTTTCAAGTCTGAAAGAGATGGTTCCAGATTTTATCACAGCCAGTTCCCTAGAGTCTGTATCCCAGAGGGCTGGGGCTAGTTAAGATGTAGAGGAATGGAGCATGCATGTACCTAGACACATAGAGACAGGGCTGCCAGTGTTGTTCTATTCTCATCAGAGTGCTTGCCAGTACAGAACTTGCTTTATGTCCTATTAAACTTCTTTCAGTCCTTCCTATCTTTGCCACCATGCTCGCTTTTCACAGAAAGCAAGTAGAAAAGAATAGTGATAGCATTTACTTGCTGTTTAGATATGCAGATTAATTATTCATATCTGCTATCCCAAATGAAAAGCAAAAGAAATGGAAAGGGAGAAACTTGAATAATCTTAAAGGTTTCTAAACTTCATGGTGAACTTCACAGCTTTGATCCCATTCACTCAGGCTTCAGTATGAAGACTTCAAGCCAACCTCGCAAACCTATCATGTGACAACATTAAGCAAAATGCACTTTGAAGAAAAAACACTTTAATAACAGAACGAGTTTTTATACTTCTGATGAAATATTCCCTGGAAAAAGGAAAAAAGGTACAGACAAGGAAACAAAGATCATTGAAGGAGCCACCAAAAAAAGTTAAAAGGGAAAGAAGAGGCCACACTTCCTTGGTTTATTTGGGTATGTGTCAAAGTTAGTATTATATTAAGGTGAACTTGATTATTGCAAAATCGTATTTAACAGAACACATGTGAAATGTGAAATACCATCTTAATTAAGTTGATACTTGAGGGATACATTACATGTGTGTGTAAATGGATTCTCTCCCACAAAGATACAGGAATTATTTGCTATGATGTAGAACAACAGCATATCCTGCTGAGGATGCTGCTCTGGAGTGGCTGAAACCAGTCCACCCTGGAGCTGCTCTCCCCATTAAGCACATGGGGGAAAGTCCTGATCTTGGTTAAAACTAGCTCAAGAGAAAAACAAAAAAAAGTAGATCTTCCTCAGCTGGTTCACTGCAATCACACAAACCCGTGAACTAACACAAAGAGGTATTTATAGAAAAGGACTAGATGGGACTACTACTTTTGGTAGTGGTATGATCTTGGTTAAAACTAGCTCAAGAGAAAACAAAAAAAAGTAGATCTTCGTCATCTGGTTCACTGCAATCACACAAACCCATGAACTGAAACAAAGAGGTATTTAAAGAAAAGGACTAGATGGGACTACTCCTTTTGGTAGTGGTGCCAGTTTATGCAATCTTAAAGTACTTGAGAAAACTAGGCCTTCAGGTGTGTTACACCCTCAGGGGATACGGCTACACTTCTGTTTGAAGACAATTCCCTACCTAGGTTGAAAAACTTTGCGCTGGAGGACAGAAGAATAAAGTTTTTTTCTGCTTCAAAGGGAAGATCTATTCACACAGAGTTCCTGTTCTACATTAGGATGACGACAGTAGTATCAATAAACAGTAATGCTGTGGAGTTTGTCTACCTGCTACAATTAGTGCAGCACTAAAAGGCTTTATGCCATTGGGGTTCTGCATCCCCACAGGAAGATGTTTTGCAAGGCACGGATTTCTAAGGCGGTCTTAGGAATATCTATTTCAATGTGGCATAAATATGAAGGCATCATTACAAATAAAATGAAATCAAAACACAATCATAAAAATATGCTGGCTTTGTACCAAAAAATATGCTTTCCACATTATAGACTAATGATTCAAGTCTTATAAATGGAAAGTAAAAGACAGAGGCATCAATCTCTGAAAATCAACTCATCAAACTCATGCCTGAGCAAGGAACAGTTTAGAAGAGACTTCATTGCTAACATCTGTGTTCATATCCAAACCATAAAATGGCTAAACTGTTAATTATTAAAGACCATCGTAAAGATAACACATAATATACCATACATTATACAATGGTTTGAGCTTTCCCTTCACCCCAAAATATTTTCAGTGCCAGTATCTAGCGAGTGTTGTATACCACACAGTCCGTCTTCAGTATAATGCCTTTGTAGTTCAAACATTTTGCACACACTGAAACAAAGCTTCTTTATCTAGATATTCAGCTTTTTGGATATCTAGTCTAGTTGTGCTGTGGCTATGTACAGCATCTATAAAGCTTTCTGTAGTAAAACTCTAAAAACTGAGTCACCCAAAAGGGATACCAATTACCATTACAAAAATTGTAAAGCTAAAATTACTAAAAATTTTTAAAAATATATACAATATCTAAGAAAAAATAGTTCAAAAAGGTTAATAAACTAATGTTTTAATTACTTTAAACATTATTTTGCTAAATAACATTATAGTAAACACGTTCTGTATGTTTTAAAAGTTCTTTACACTTTCAAATTATTTAAATATTCAGCTTTTCAGACTCAGAAGTAAAGCACTTTGCATGCAGTATGATCTATTCCAAACATTAAAGCCTCATTCTAAAATTGTTTTTAAAAACCCTCTTCTACCCTGATTGAACAGAAAGCTTGAAGTGATAAGAAATTAGCACAATTAATGCAGCAGAAATACATTATCAGCTAGACAGCCTGTGTCTGCTTTCAAGATTTGATCAAATGCTTATCTTGTTAACCCGAAAAAAAAAAAAAATCATTACTAGATTCTTGTATGAATAAAAGAAACCCCCATAAATCAAGTTCCTCATCCCTTTGCTATGCTTTTGGACAAGGGCAATGAAGTCATTGCACACAAGTAATCAAGGAAGTGAGAAAACAGGGAGATAAATCAACAGATAGTAAGGAATGGGCTGAAGAGCAGGACTGATGAGGAACATGAAATGAAGTTCATTTAGGCCTGCTGTGCCAAAACAGCACTCTGGGACTGCAGCACTTGCTTGTCATCCTCTGCCAAATAAGAGCTTTCCATCTCTCAGGCTGCCCTAACAACTGAGCTGTTCACGCAGTCAGGTTTGAAGCTGTCAGAATATTGAAACTAATTCACCTAAATTACTAATATAAAACTTAAAAGAAAAAAAAAAGGCTAAAGGCATTACACTGACCTCCTAATGGCATTTAAAAATCTTTATTTATAAGAATTCTTTAATATTAACCACTGTTGCTCTCGTAAGTTCTAGTTAGCATATTAACTACGTTCTGTACATTATGATGGCAGGGTCTGTCATGTTTTAGAGCATGGAAATTGATAATTTATGTTAATTTCATTTTTTGAGATTAACTCATTGTCCTAATATTGCCTTTTTTTTAATTTATTGATGTTTAATCTTCTTATCAATTGGGCATCAGTGCTCACCAATGAGTTTTAATCAAAGAGTACTCTCTCAAACTACATGGGAAGCATTTTTTTTACTTTCACTTTTTTCAAAGTAACAGGAAGCATCAGCCTTACCCAGTCCATCTACAGACACAAACCAGCAAATTAGTAAAGAATGTACCCAAGCATGCAGGAGGAAAAAGTCACTTTTATTAGACCAGTTAATAAGGATGAAAAGAAAAGTTTCGGAAATTAAAATTTCAGAGCCAAGCGTCCATTTGTTTGAGGCTTTCTCTCCCCAGTGCTTTAACTAAAACTTACTCTACAGCTTTGAAAACAAAAGAGTAGCCAACAAACTCTCCTGTTCCCAACACTGCATAAAAAATTAATCTGGACAGGTGCAAGACACAGAAATCTATTTTAGCACTCGATCGCCTTGTAAAAATATATTTAGCCTCTGTAAGAGGCTGAACTTCAGATGCTTTCTTTATAGTTGCATAATTTGCCCTAAAGTTGGTTGATATTCTTTGATCTCTTTCCTCTTGTTTTCTCACTGTGATCATAGGCAAATATTATACTTTTGTAAAGCTAATACAAAAACTACATAGCACAAAATTATTTTGTTTAAATAAAATTCCTGGACACCACGCCGAAACTGGTGCAGATAACAGATATACACAGATATACACCAGTTTCCACTATCTCACCAATTGGACTATCACGCTCCCTGACCAACAAACATCAAATGAATACTTGCAAGATTCAGTGAGTTACTTGATTGCTTGTTTCCTCCTCTCTGAGCGATTTTAAGTCGTCTTTGGCCACCGAATTACTAAGAACATGGACACGAGAATTAGCTTCTTTCCAAATCAGAATGTTTTCTTCTTCTACAAACAAACCCCACAAAGCAAAATACCAAGAAAATATCATCAGGATTCAACCTAAAAACCCTTCACCAAATTGCCAAAAGTTTAGAGCAAAAATAGCCCTTATCTGCAATTAGGAGCTCCCCCCCAGAGAAAGAAGAGAGAAGGGGGAAAACAGATAAAGGGTATGGTACAAATACTGGAAGTGGCTACACTCAGGATCCAGTTGAGTTGGATCCCTTCACCCCTGCAAAGCCGTAAGCAAAGAGCTTCCCAGAGCTCTCCATCAGGGGATGTACAACGCAGAGTGTCAGAATGAAGCCCCTGGGGTGGAGAGGGAAGAGGGGTGAAGGACAGCAGGTGGATTTCAGAAGAGCTCTGCAGGAACTGGGCAGGGTCTGACTGTGCTTATTACACCTCTGTCTCAGCCTCTGCCACGCTGAAGCAGGTGGATCCCACTCAGAACCCTTCACATTTATTATCTTGTGTATCAACTGCACAAAAGCAGATAAGCTGCTTCTGAACATGAGCTAGGCTTAGAAGATGATGTTCGAGTCAATTTGAGTGCAGCCTAATGAACCTGATTGTAGCCAGTTTCAAAATCCTTCTGTCTCTAAGTCTCAGATACACGACAAAATATGACTTTATATATATATTACCCAAATAAGAGCCAAACACGAGTAACAGAATCAATGAGGCATTACTAGAGCTGGCAGCTATACCACACCTTTGCTGCTACTATTGCTACTTTCTTTGATCAGATCCCATTCTAAGTTAAGTTCAGATTTAACCTTCTCTTAAATTGATGGCATTTTCAGAAAGAAAAATGTGAACAAAAATAAAGCAAGGACCATATGCACAGACCAAGGCCATTGAAACACCTAAAATACAGCATTCACAGACCTCTCCCAAAGTAAACATGAAATTTATTTATTAAACTCCCTAAACTTCTTCCATCCACTCAGTCCTACAAACATCCGACAAATGGATCAATCTAATTCTTCATTGAAAGTGGAGGAGATCTTGATAACTAGTTAAGGTTGGGGGGGGTGAAAAAAAAAAAAATAAAAAAAGAAGACATCCTTCCCTAATGGTTAAGTGTCTCTTCAAAGAATCTGGAGACACTGTTATGATGAAAGCCAAAGTTGATGTTGCTTCAATGAAAAAGAGCACATTATACTCATCTGCTCATAGAAGATGTAACCTCCTTGAAGTCCACATACCGGATGCAAAGATAGTCATTCTTCTGGTCTTGAGGTAATATTTGATTCAAGTCTGAATGCCCTCCTCATGTATCATCTCTTCCTTGATCCCAGGAAACTGGCAGAGAGAAGGAAGCACAACCTTTTGAGCCAGAAAACAGGCGAAGGGACCACAAAGGAGTGATGAAGGATCAAATCTGCTTTTTGTTTCCATGTTGAAAGTTGAAGACCATGAAAGAATGCATTAAGTTTCTCCACTGTGCTGAAACAAATGGTAGTAGACTCCTGAGTATGAGGAATCTCCTGAACATGCCTTGATGGGGCTCAAAGGAAGACCCATTAAGAGACTCATAGTAAGCATCATGTTCAAAAAAAAAAAAAAAAAAAAGAAAAAAAAGAAAGAAGGATGGAGCTAAGGCCTTGTTTTGAGCTTCAGTAGTGTCCTCAGGAATCTGAACTGCTCTGTATACGACATGACAAAAGATCTGTAATCTTATCCTTTAGCACACCTATCAACCAAGAGCTAGGATGCAAAATTTCACTCAGACTGCAGTAGAAAAAGCTAAAACTTGGGAGTAGAAGGTGAGATAAACCTCTCCAAATCTGCACCATGCAAAACTTGGAAGATTTATTGTACTAAATATAGTAGTGAGAACATGAGAGCACAGATTAAACAGACAGAATCACAGTTATCCAGAACAATTCTTTGTAAAAGTTTCCTGGCAAATGAGAACTTAATAAACTGCACCTTTTACATTATCTCAAAATATATATAAAACACTCAGATGAAGTTTAATATATCTAAATATTAAGCCTGCCAGGGCCAAGACACAACTTGGGATGTCACTGTTGTGTTGAGACCCTGCTATCTTTTTTTCTGGAATTCTGCCCACCACTTAGAAAGCAATAGTATTAACAGTTATATTTTCTTTTTTACACTTTTTTCTTAGATACTACTTTTACTTCTTTGAGCAGCACGTGTCCAGACTGAAGCATATTACTTGATGATATTAAGCTAATACAAGTAAATGGAAACATTCAAGTTGAATGAAACTATGGAGACAGAAATCCTGCAGATATAAAGAAAAACAAAAAATCTCTAGTATCACCACATGAGCTGTGGAAAAGGGACTCCTGTAAAAGGTAGTCCTATTTCTAGGAATGAGTATTGATTCACTGAACTTTGTACTATTTTGGAGAATGACAGAAGACTCAACTTTATTGGAGAAGATTCTTCCCATCTAATTACATGAGGGCAGAATTTACTGCATTGGTTTGGAGGGGAACTGTAGAATAAGAAGAAATTAAAAAGCAATGGAAGACAGGCTGTTCTGAAAATAAATAAAACACAAAACTGCACACAAGCACCTGCCCCCAGCACCACTTGCCTGGAGTGAAATCCATTGCACTATGAAGATGACTGCGTTGGGTACCACCAAAATTCTTCCATCACCAAAAAAACTTCTAAAAAGTGCTTCTGTACCTTCCCACTCCCTCACATACAAATAGCAGCTGGTTAAAGAAAAGATATTATGCTTCCTGCTGATATATCCCCAAAAAATAAACATTTGGGATACAAAAGAGATTTTTTTCAAGATATGCTGCAGGCAAAAAGGTTCAATGAAAACTAACAGTAAGCTCAGAAACAACTTTTAGAAATTCAGTCTGAAAGCAATGGTGTCCCAAGTGAAGCTAGACATGGTGAAATTCATCTCAGTATGCTGAAGCAACCTCAAACTTCTACCTACCATCTCTGAGACTTCATAGAGGTCAAAGGGGGTTCTAGAAGAACCTCAGTGGTTCTCTGACAAACTGAGAGGAAGTAACTCGTCCATGAATGTCAATCCTGTATCTAACGTGGCACAATACTTAAGTAACTCAGATGACAGAACAAAGAAAACTTATTAAATCTGCAACTCATACAAAGCCTGAAAAGAGTATAGCATGGTAGAGGACAGGATTAGAATTCAAAATTATTTGGACAAATTGGAAAACCACTTGGAAGTAAATAAGAAAGGTTTCATTAAAGAGAGGTGCAAAGTCTGGTGGGAGTAATCAACTGCAGAGATACAAGATCAGAATTACCTGGGTGCATTGCAGATCTGCAGAAACCCAGTAATATAACAGATCACAAACTGCAGACAGCATCAGTGTTATTAATATAAGCAGATGTAATAATGGGAAGTAAAACGAGGAGCAAAATATCTAAGGCACATCAAAGATACCTAGCTTGTTTGGGCTCTGCTAGACAAGAGAAAGATAGATCAATTGGATTGCAAAGGAAAAGAGAGTTGGAAGATACAATTCCAGTATCAGAGAGCTGGAAGATAAAATTTAACGGGGCAGTTGGCTTTATGCAGCCTAGAGGCTAAAAGAAGATGCATTTTAGTTGCCAAATACATAAAAAGTTGTTACTAACTCTAAGGAAACACGCATTCTACATACTTACTCTGGCCAGGTAAGTAATGAACTGAAGAATTCAGGAACAGAGATTTAAGTTATTCACTAGGAGAAAAAAATAAATCTAACAATAGGTTTTAGCAGGCACAAACATAGATGTGTGACATCTGCCATCAGAAACTTAAGATCATATTATGTTAAAGCAGCAGCTTCCAAACTTTTTCAGCTAGAGGACCACTCCAGTCAGATCTCAGATCTTGCTGATCAATACTGAAACTGAAAAGGCAAATTAGTATATATTGCTAGCATACCACTGGACACTTGGTTAGAAAAACGTCTGCAAGGAATGGTTTTAGTAGACATTGATCCTGTCTGGCACAAGGGAATACACCATGTAAGTGTTTCTCTATCTTTTAAATTTAATGACCATCTGGCATATTGAAAAGGAACCCATGAATCATTGTATTTCCTGATGTTCTTCAGGGAAGATGTGGCAAAATTAAAGTAATAACTGCTGCTTATCACTTATTGAAACAGCAGAAATAGATTTAAAAAAGAAAAAGTAAGTGGAAACATCGTAAAGTACTGACAGAGTCCTAACCAAAGCACAGGTGTTTGGACATTTTAAAGATATTTCAGTCATTTCTTATAGTTTCAACATGTTAAGATAATAAACATGAAAAATAATTGCATAAAATCTTTGCCTATCACAGACATTATTCTGGTAAGCTCTAGTCTCATGTTTTATTTCTGTTAAATAAAGATGTGTTAGCACTTAGTCTGAAGGATCCAACAGAAGGACTATTTCAATTGTGCCTTCTTTTATAAAAAGGTTTTATTAACAATCTGCTAAAAGTAAGAATTCCCCATTTATCACTGGCACTATGTCAAATTTGCTTAGGTTTCAATGAGGGTGTATTCACGGGTCATGCGTATACCTGAGAATCAAGCAATATTCTTTTAACCCCCCTAAACAATGAGTGCAACAGCTACCAGACAGTGATTTAAGCTCCAAGTGTAATAAGAGGAAGCAATGGACACTTCACCCCCCAGAAAAATCACATTAAAATATTTTGTAATTGAAAGTCAGGGAACAATTCCTTTGATTATTTCCACTTCATTAAATAGAACCATTCATTTTTATCCCTACTTTCCATAAACCTAGTGACCTCTTAGTCTTCAAATCATAATTCAAACATGAACATATGGGAATGAGCACACAAGCACTATCCTAGGAGCATGTCACCAGGAACACTTTAAGGCAAGCAGCTAGGGTAATGGCTTAGCAGCATCCTTTACTTAGGTAGCACTGTGTGTCATCTAGTATGCACGTGGGGAAGAAGGGGAGGTCAACATCTTAAGATGACCTGGACAGATCTAGACAGAGATTTATACCAGCTCATTTGGCAACAAATCTAAATGTACATTTTGTTTAACTATCTGGACTGAAATCATAAAAGCATCCTGAGCCAAAGCTCCAAACTTAGTAAGAGAGAAACAGACTTTGTACGTGGATAAGACAAATTCCCCTGTCTCCTTGACAGGGGATACGGTCATTGGGATGCAAGCATCAAATACCTCTACACTAGTTGTAGAAGGAAGGAAGATGGACAGTTTCTTATTCTAGGAGAAAATACATAATGTATACAGAGAAGAGGAAGGAAAACAAAAAAAGCACCTAAATGTATTAAATTAAGCTGAAGCAACTAGAAGCCTCAGCTCCTATAGCCCCTGCTGTAAGATAACTGACTGATTTTTTTTCCTTGCTGAACACCTTTTTGCTGAAAGAGAACAAACATAACTCTTAGGATAATTGTGGCAGGAAGCAGTAAATTGTAAACGCCAACTTGTAAATTTATTTTTTCCTCCATCTCTCTGCTCCATTGAATATAACGGCATTCCCTGAAAAGATTCCAACTCCAAACCTATACAGTGTTATGTTTTATTTGGATAAGCTATCACTGACCCTTATCACCCAAAACCATCATATTAGTCAACATGCTTGCTCAGCATTCTCTTTCTACTCGACCTGCAGCGAACCAAGTTCACACGAGACAGAAATGTGGTGTATCTCCACTGAAATAAAAGCAATGGCACCTGCTTCTATTTCTTTAGTATCTACAACCATGTTTGCAAAACCAGAAAAAGTCTGACAAAAATATCACCAAAATAATGCTACTTAAGAACTAAGCACTACTTGAAATTAAGAAACAGTACTACCAGAATTATTAAAATTCCTGAAAACTGAAACCAGCAACAGTTCCAACCAGCTCTTTCTAGGGTTTATTTTAAGCTTAACTTTGATTTTTGCACTTCTTTCTTTCTCCTGCTAATACTTCAACTCCTAGTGCAAGAAGGTACTTAAGTGTTTTATTGCCAAAAAGTACAATTCTTACATAAAAGAGAAGAGAGGCTTACAAATGGAGATGCCTCCATATCAAATAAGCAGAAGTAATGGAAAACAAGTAAGTTTCCTTTTTCCTCTCATGTCAAATAAACAGTACATTCAGTTCCATAATCTGGGTTGGGCCACCTTCCCTCCTCTCTTCGTACAGGCTTAGCTGACAAGTTCTTGAGACATATTTCCCCAAGTACATGAGTTTCACGTTGGAGCTGATCCAAGTAAAACAGGAAGCTATTTGTAATATTTCTTTAGGTATCTCATAAATTCCAACTTCAGCTGTAACTGACTTACCTTTTCCGCAATCTGAAAGGACTAGGCTTTTCAAGGAACAGAGGCAAGAAAATGAACAACTAGCTAAGGGACCTGAATTCCAACAAGCCTCACAGAACCACTACAAGATTATATCATTTTTGCGTCTAGAAAGGTGGCATGTGACCCATGAAAGAGTGACACGTGTAATGAAAAATGAAATTGCTGCAAAAACACTAGGAAAGACAAGAGCTATTATTCAAAGTAACTCCCAAGGAATAATGTGGAACAGACACCTCTGGTTGAGAAGGTCTAAAAGGACATTCTGTCCCTCCATCTCACTCCTCTTCCACCAGGTTTTGAGAAACAGTATTTATTAACGTGCTTGCCAAGTAACATAGACACAGAGTTAAAATGGCTACGCTAAAAAAACCCACCCCACTTCCTCTTACCCAAAGCACAAAGAGAACAGTGCTGATGGTATGGTGCTATTCTACACACAACACAATTTAATCCCTTCCTTTTGAAAGTGGACATAAATTTGAAAGGATATCAGATTTCATCCTACAATGTTTTCAACTATATTTTTGATTTGAAGAGAATAAAACATTGGAATTTAAATAATGTATCCATTTTACTCCAGCAATACAAGTCACGGATGGGGACAAATCTCAAACTTTATAGAGAATAATAATTTAATCCTTTATCAACTATGTGCCTATTTCTAGTCACTAGCTTTGAACCAAGTCCATAATACTCTTTTTCTAAACTTTACATGAGAACTGTGAACTAAACCTAAAAATTCTTAGAAGAGTAACTTTTTCCCAGAGTTTTCTTCGTCTTTTTAAGCTGATGCGGATATCTTGTTTCAATTCTTTTCTGAACAAAACAGAAAACACAAGGAGCTCACCACATCAGCCTTTAAAAAAAAACATTATGACAGGTCTCTGAGAACTACAGGAACTTCCTTTGACAAGAGGACAGAGAATGTCAATAGTAGTAGAAAACCTCACTAAATTATCTCTACCAAGGGGCCACTAAAGAAGAGATTAATTGAAAGAAGATGGGAAAGAGAAGTCAGCGAAAGAAATCAATAATGAATTTACTATACAATCATCAACGAGAAAGCTGTTATTGTAAGTATTTGGAATTGACCTCACTGTCTACATGTTATTTTCTTGATTTTTTTTCTACTTACCTAAACCTTTTTGTCCAGGGTTTTTAGCAAAGTTAAAAGTAAACTGATAAAAGTCTTTGAACTTTGTTGGATCCTTTAGCTCTTGTTCCAGTCTTGGCAATAGAGCTTTTAATTTTTCTGTGGTGTCACACCTGTTCAAAAGAGGTTACATTATTTGTAAATATTTAAGATTTCTTTTTACCTTTTTTTTTTTTTTTTTTTTTTATTTTTGTAAGGTTTAGTTTCAGAGCAAAATAAAACAGTAGTTAAGATAAAAACAGAGTATCTGTCTGGATAGCATTTTTAAAAATATATAAATGCTCATATGCCTTTACTAAACAACTTTAAGTGGAACATAACATATAAACCCCACCAGAATCTGCTATCCTTTCCCCTTTTATAGGTGTTGTAACACAAGGGCGTGGGTTTTTGCTTTAATCTAGATAGACATCACTTATTCCCTGCTCTACCTGAACAAAGGGCTGCATGCTATGTTTACAGTTAATTTTAACATAAGAAGCCTTTCCAACAAAATGAACTATGATTTGCAGTCATCCTCTCCCCACCACAGAACACTTGTAGATAAAACCTAGGAAAAAGATGAGCCTTTGACAATAGGTTGAAGGCTGACAAACCAGGTATCAGCCTGGCATGGGAAAGCTAAGACAGAAGCAAGTTATTGAGATTCTAACAGGAATACCTGAATAACACAAGACTGGAGCACTTTTCAGTGACTGCCCCTGAGCTGATGAGATGCAATTTTAAATGAAAAAGGGTTTTCACCCCTGCTAAGGAATCAAATGAACATTCAAGGTTTATGGGATATTATCAATATTTTTGAATTGTACCTGGAAATTTGAAGAGAAGGAAATAGGTTTCAAAGAAGCAGTTATCATAACTACCATCTTGCATTTGAAAGTTCTCAGTCACTAAATATTTGCACTTATTCTAAAGATTCAAGAATTACTAAAGAATGGAGAACTACAGCGAAATCCATAAAATGCAGATGCAGTTTTAACTGTCTTGCACGGTACAGATAAAAATAAGTACCTTTCTGGCCTCCTGCAGTACCTGGTGGAGAAGATAAAGAATTCTGCCAAGAGTCTTCAACTCAGAACTTCAGTTTCATGGGGACTTGATCTAATTAACACTAGGGACAAATCTCATACCTTCCCATATGTATCCTAAGGTGCTATATGAACTAAGCCTCAGGGAGTTTCTTTTCCTTCAAATCTTCAGCCATGTTTAATGTTAAAAACCACAGACACTGCACCTCCAGCATGTAACAAAATCATTCCAAATTCTCAATAAGCAGCATACCAGTAGCAAGCAGGTATGATTAGATTATGCTCCCAAGATCACTGTGTTGACCAGAAAGAGATAAAAAAAATAAACCACAGACCTCCGTGAAGCTGTATCAGAGATAGTCACGAGGACATAGGAGCAACGTGACAATAAAGTTACAAAACAAAATCCAAGCCAGAAGGCTGGTGGCTTAGCAAAACCTTTTTAATCAGTTACATCAAATAATGCTGCCAGCCTTTAATATAACAGCATGAGCACTTGATTGCTGTTGATTGGGTAGAAAACAGTTTCTACCCAAAGGGACGAAATAAAGCAGTGGACTTCAGATGATATCAGAAGTTATTTTATCACAATTTCTGAATACTCTCACCTAAAAAAGGAAAGCTTAGAAAGAAGTCAATAACCACTGAGGTCAGTGACAACAGACTGCTAGGACCCCTGCTCAGGAAACAACCACCACATTTGCTAGAAGCTGGTGTCTGTAGAAGAGTATTGATAAGGCACCCATTGTAAGACCAAATAAAATTATTTAGCTACAAAAAAAATATGCACAAGTAATAACCTGTAATTCTCCACCTATTTAATGTAATCTGTTTAAAAAAAACAATTATCTTTTTGACACCTTTATATATTTGAAATACTGCATCTCTTCCAAGGAAAAGTTATACACAAGATATTTTATGGTGATAAATGCTTGCCTTTATTGCTGAACAGAGGCAGCACGGTTTGACCTCAAGCTCTATTATTCAGAACAGTTCCATAATCCAGGAAGGAGAAAAAAAATAAATCAGTTACATCACAGTTTGACTAAATCTTTTCTGCTACTGATATCACAATTTTTAATTTCAATTTCTTATAGATATTCTGTACAAATGAATTATCTAGTATACAAGGCAATAAGAGAAAAGTATGGTTTGCAAATGTAAAAAGAAAGAAGTTGCACTTGGTGGTGATACAGCAAAGGGAAACAATAACGTTCTTTTCTGCTTTCCTATTTCTTTTCTGACTGAACTTTTTTTTTCTCCCTTCACATATCTCCAGTGACTTCCAGCTTTTAACAGCACACAAAACCATAACACAACCATGCATATGTTTATATGAATTACCTGAAAAGATCAGCATATCTGTCTGTCTTCGTTGCTGTACAGGTAGGCATTATTTTGCTTCACCCTTGTGAAGGGTCATTGTTAAGGCTTTCCAGTGAATCACCAATTTATGGAAGATGGAACACTACAGGCATTTCGCACCTACTAAGCTTGGCACTAGACTTACCAGCTTTTTGAAGCTTCACACTTTATTCAATTAAAAATGTTTTAAACAGACATGGAATTCAGGCCTTACATTTTGAACTGTGCAGAAATGGATACTTACCCCAACTCTGTCATGCCATCAACAAATTCCTTTTTGCTGAATTCACATTGAGTAGCTGCCCTGAACTTCCATGCTACAACCAGAACACTGATACTGGCTGGATCTAGGCTTAAATCATCACAGAACTGTTGAATCCCATCAATACCAATTTTATTTTCATCTTGTGGGTCTGCAGTTCAAAACAGAGAGAGGGGAATTGTAATTATTTACAAAAGCTATTTACAAATAACCATCTGCACAGCTTTAATATATTGCATGACACAGGCTTTCATTTTTTCATAAGCTTCACAAATGTCTTCACTTGAAATCTAGTTAATTTTAGAAGTATCTTGAAGAGTATCTTTAAATAAATCAGGCATTCTGCAAGCTTCCCTAGAAATTGATTTGCAACTTTTTCCTAAACTCATCAGCTAACGCCAATGAAATAGTTTTGTCTTCTCTCCACAATGCTCTATGAAAGATCTGAATTAGCCGAGGAGATGCCTGACATCTAAAACCAGTAAGCCTGATAAACACATCAAAACGTACAAGATACTTACTGGTTAGCACGTATTAAACTTTTAAAGAAAAACAAAAGCAAACAAAAAATCCAATAAAAAACCACCTCCCAAGTGAGCCCACAGATTTTTTTTCCTGATAGGGACATATGCAAATCCTCTATAACTGTTTAAGGACCACAATTAACTCAAACATTTTTGGGTTTTAGCTATAAGTCAGGGAAACCACCAAAACATTGCCCGCACAATGATTTAGCGTAACAGGTCCTTAAGCTAAAGGATATAACTTAGGAAATACTATGTTTCAGTAACACAAAGTTTACTACCTTTCTGAAGGTCAGTACCATTGGTTAACTACCTACCTCAGGATAGTTGTCACTGTAACAACTCTGTTACTGTAACAAAATTCTTTCTCAAAAAAAACCTCAAACAAACAAATCCCTCTACATGCAAGCTTAACTAATTGGCGGGGGGAAAAAAAGCCACCCAAAAAGAAAAAAACCCTAAAACCAACCCAGAAAGCCAACCACCTGTAGTTTTCAAAGGTTGACAATTTACAAACTAAGAAACTGTCTTTCCCAGCTTTTGACAGGAAAATATTTCAGTATCCTAAATCAAGTAAATTTAAGACTAACTCCTTAACTGGTAAGATTTTCAACCACGCTGTTAAGTCTGTATCCAAGGATAATAACTTGATAAAGAAAATAATAAATCAATACAAAATAAAACTTTTTTTTGGGGGTGGGGGGCCTGTTAAGCTAAGATCTCTTCCACTTTTCCAGCCAATACTACAGTGGAAGAAATGCTATCACACAGGGAAGTTAATTTAGCAAAGACTTAGACCCATTAAACAAGGAATTACACCCATGGTATAATTCAGAGACCTTTGAGCAGGAATAACAAATAATCATATCTATCCCACTGTATGCCAGATCCGGTTCTAAGACATGTAAAATGCACTTTTTGTATATTTGGGGAGTAATTTAAGAACTGAAGGCAAAAAGTGCACTAGTGTTGAAATCAGTGGAAAAATTCTGATGGTTTTAAACCATATATCTTTCATCGTTATCATGTTTCATGCCATCCAGGTAACGAGGAATAATAATGAAATTGTTTTGACAGAGTTGCTGGATAAACAGATAAGAAAACTAACAAAAAGCACAGAAAATGAACAACCTCTCATCTCAGATTTCAAAAACAGTGCAATATATACAATATTCTATAGGCCCTGTAGGACAAAGGAATTCCTTGTGGTTGCAAGGCAAACAACTTGGGCTTAAGCTACATATAAAAAAAAGGAAAAGTCCTTAACCAAACCTTTTATTGTCTTCTCTCAAATCTTGTGAATGTTTTGCTCAAGTTTACAACTTAAGTGTTAAAATGCTATAACTGCAAAGGTGTGCTGCAACCATAACACTGACATAAAACCAACTAGACTTTATTTCACAAAAGCCAAATGGTATAGTTTGCTACTGCTAGAAAATGACAAATAATAAATAACATTTGTGGCTTTTTTTTTCTTTTTAGATATTCTTAGTAGCATTTATGAATTTGTATATATTTTTGACCCAGCAATCTCCAAGACTGACATGCAAGGAATAAGCAAAAGATTTACATATATATATGTTATGTATATATATGAATATATAAAACAACTTTTAAAAATGTGGTTCATTAGGGCTTTTTTTCCCAAAGGAAAGGCTACAGTGTTGCTAGTTCTTTTTCCCTACGCAACTAATTACCAGATAATAATGAAATATTAAAGAATATCTATACTTAAAATAGAACACATGTAAAGAGTAACAAAAAAAAGGTGGAAACCACATCATACGAACAGGACAAAGTGTATACAAAGCATGCCATACACTGCAATTCTAAAAGTACATAAAGTCATAGTAGAGTCATTGTGAAGTGTTCGTTTTTTAAAACAAGATGTATAGATCTCAGCAGGGGCTGGTAATGATTCCAACCCACTCTGCTCTAACATATAATGAACAAGGCACACATTCATGTCAGGCAGAAAGCACTGTTACCTGGGTCACGTACATTCTTATATTTACATGACTATCTTTTATTTTTACTGTTCTTTTTAACAAGGCTGTAAAATAAAGAGAAAAGAAACAACTCTGCCTTTAATCCACTTCCCTACAGTTTTCCCTCCAAGCCTTTCTGAACAGGCACAGTGCTTTTACTTGTGCTGTAATATGGCAGCACAAAGAATAAAATAACGATGGAGTTTCTATGACTAGTTTTTAAGTTTTCTTATTTGACTGTTTTGTCAGACTCCTAGCTGTAATGTTATCTGAAACAAGTTTTACTTTAATGTATAGAAATACTACTGTCATTGAACAGAATTAATTCCCCCAAATATTAGTTTAAGAATAGTATGTACTATTTTGCCACACAAAGTACACTGTACATATATTTAACAACAGCCACTGGCAATACATCAAATAAATCGCACAATAAGCTTTACTCTCCCCCATATGCAGCTGACACTATTTCCTCATGATAGGTTTAATTTCCTACTGTGAATTTACTTTAAACGCTACAGAAATACCTACAGAAGTTGTGTACTGAACATTAAGAGCATTTTAAACCTTTTTCATTCTTATCTCATTACCACAAAGACAGAGCGAGAAGCAAAAGCTAGCAACCTTTCCTTAGAAGTCCTTAAGAATGACAGAGGGAAAAGCAGAAATATCATTCAAGCAAAATAATTAGAAAAAACCCCAAACCCACAACAAAAAAAACCCAAGCCTTACCTTTGTATCGATTATACAATTGCTCTAATTTCTTCTTGTCCACTGAATTTTTCATGGATTCTTTGTAGTACAAGTCTGGATTCTGGAAGTAGTTGTCTGTTGCCACTTCTAGTTTCCACTCATTCTGCATTAAGCAGTATATAGCAGTCCTTTCACCAGCCTGGGTAAATGCCATAAACTGGCGCACCTTGTCCTTCTGAGACGATTTAAGCTTATGCTTTGGGATGCAAAAGAAGCAGGAAAGCCAATGAAGCTAATCCAGAAGTTTGTTTCAGCATTCTACTACTAACTCCTATCTTTAAAAGGTTTTAGTTTTCTTGTTGATGACAACTTTCACTTCAGAATTACAGGAAGACAAAGCCTTGTTCTTCTGCAGTTAAAAGACAGCATTTTCTTCTGAAAATTGAAATGACAGCATCTATATATACATTTTTAGCAGCACATATCCTGTCAGTAATACATTTGTATTTCTGCTTTATAGCTCACACATGCGTAAATTTTTCTGTTATGTAATAGCAGTAAACACAAATTTCATCATATATCAATATGGTTATCTTCTGAAAATACACCTAGTGGTTATACAAACAAGGAATTACAAAGGCACAATTTATAGATTTTGAAACAGCCATTCATACATGGAGAAAAACTGCTCAATAGTTTTCCTAATATTTTCCTAGCAACAATGAACAATGCAAAGCTTAATCATTTTAAGTGATCAGCTGAAAAAGGCAGAAGCATTTCTCACGCTTTTCTGTTAGAAACCATTACCAACAGAAGACAGAAGACAAAAAGAAAATAGATAAAGCAGGCACATCAGAATGTAACATTTGCTGAATGCTACAATCAGACTATAACGTTGCTGTAAGTGTGATCTAAAAGTTTAATTAGCTCTGAAAAAGATGTTTATGCTATTAATATGACAAACAACAAAATTGCCTATTGGAGTGGCATACAGGCACCAATAAGCTGTTTCTCCTAATGGCAGCTAATTGCAGCGACCATCTCAACACAGCATCCCTGAACTTCTGCAAAACCCAAGAGGTGGGAACAGGGATTTCATAGGGAGTAAATTTGCTATTACATCATTATTCTTTATATGATACTGGAAGAAGGAGAAGATAAATTAAAAGTTTGGGGTTTATTATATTCTGATACTTTTCAATCTCATTAAACCATACTTAGTGCGTGTTCTGGGCCTCCAATTAAGCCCAAAAATTTGCCTGCATTCCTCACTAGTGCTTAAATCATCAGGTACAACAGAAAATTTACTGGTCTCTTAAGTATTGGGGGAGAAGTGAATCCTGATTCAGCGAGGAGTAAACACAGGACCATCTTTCAGTTTACTTGTTATCTCTTGTACACATATGGATGGTGACATCTTAACTACAGATGGTCCTGAGACAAGAAACACACCACGTAAACAAGATAAGGACTTGGGTCTTTACTTATATAAAATGGAAAAATCTTGTAAAAGAAACACGTAAAGTTTCTTTTTCGTACAAGAAGAAACATGCAAAGTGGGAAAAGAGCTGAAAGGACCAGATGATCTCTAGAGGTCCTTTCCAGCTCTGACAATTCCGTGATAATGACGATGTATTTTGGTAAGAAAACACCCAATAAACCTTTGACTGCAAGCTCTGTGTAGCCTTCCTCCCCCAATTTTCATCAAGGTCTAACTAGGAGAGTCTCTCTGCTCTAAGATCTTCCTTCCCCAGCTACATAAACTTCTTTTCAGCAACAAACTTGGCAACGGTGGCTTTGAAACAGAGACTCTGACAACAGCTCCAGAGTCAAACCCATGTTAAGTCTACTCAGCGCTAGGCGTCTGGGGCTGTTCTCCTGGGTTCAGAACGAAACACCGAGTTATCTGAAGAAACTGAAGACCAGAAAGGACTTCGACTGGACGATGGACAGCCCGGTTTCTGCAGTTGGCGTGTGTCTAACGCCCTCAGTGGTACCCACCGACCCTCTCCTACGGGGAGGAAGGTCTGGAACCCGCGTTTCTCACACAACTTCCCACCGACGGAGCCCAAACGAGGAGACCACCTCACCACCCTCTCCCCCTAAGTCCCTAAGCCCCAGGGAAGGCGATTCGTACCG
>NW_015090859.1:1018766-1060100 GCF_001431845.1 Calidris pugnax | reverse complement strand
CGGAGGTGGGCGCCCTCCTCTCGTCACCCCCCCTCCACCCACCGGGGCTCAGCCGTCCCCTCCGTCACCGCGGGGCCGGGGCCTCCCGGGGTGCGCCGAGCCTGGCGGCGACTACGTCTCCCGGCGTGCGCCGCGCAGAGCGGCCGGGGAGCCCGTGGGGGGGGGGAACGGGGACGGGCTGGGGGGAACCCGCGGTTACGCTTCCCGTCAGACGGCGGCGCTCGGGCCGCAGCTCCCGCCTGACTCTGCGCTTAAAGGTGCCGCTCGGTAACCGGCGCCGCGGGGGGAGCGTGGCGGCCGTCGGCAAGGACGGGGCTCCTCCGTGCCTTCCGTCAGCCGCCGCCGCCTCCCCCTTACCCGCCTTCTCCCGGCCGCTGCCGGCTTCCCTCAGGTGAGCGGAGGCGGGGGGGGAGGAAGCAGCGCCCAGTGCCGGTGACTGCCTCCGTCTCCTTCCCCTGAGGCGGGCAGTGGGCCCTTCCCGGCGGTGGGGGTGGGTGTGTGTTTGGGGGTGGTGAGGGCTGTGAGGAGGCGGCGGCGGGTTTGCCCCTGGTGCGGCGGGGACGGAAAGTTGAGCTCGGAGCTGCGGGGCGGCCTCCTCCCTCCGCCGCCATGAGGGGGCGGGGAAGGAGGTGGGGGGCATCGCCTCCGCGCTCTCCTCATCTTTCTCCGTTCTCCCCCTTCTCCTTCTCGGCTTTCCCTCAGGGAGAGGTACCGGCCCGGCGCTGCCTGGAAGCCGGCTGAAGGCAAAGCAAGGAGCGGCCCTCCGCTGCCATCGCCCTCAGGTGGGTGCGGGGCCTGGGCTGCCCGGCGGGTCCGGGGAAGGAGCTGTGAATGGGAAAAGGGGTGGGGGGCGGCAGGTGCGGGAGGGCCCGCAGGCGTTTCGGGCAGAAAGAGGATCGGGGTTCGCCTTGGAGGTAGGGTCTGGTATTCCCTTGATGGGAAACCCCATCAAGCCTGTTCAGGAAGGGAAAAAAATCAGGAAGATGAGCTGCAATCCCTCGGAAAACAAACTGGGCTTGCAAAGGACTCCAAGCGACAGGAGTTCCCTCTAATTTGATACTTACCGGTGCATGGAGAGGAGCAGGTTTGGGTTGGTGGTTTTTTTTCCTCTTTATTTATACTCTGAAGCACATCATATATTTTTGTATGTGAGGCCATTATTCCCTTAACAGCTTTTGAGCGCTGCCCAAGGTGGCACTTCTCTAAATCATAGAATGGTCCAAGTTGGAAGGGACCTTAAAGATCAGCTAGTTCAGACCCCCCTGCCGTGGGCAGGGACACCTCCCACTAGAGCAGGTTGCTCAAAGCCCCATCCAGCCTGGCCTTGAACACCTCCAGGGATGGGCATGCACAGCTTCTCTGTGCAACCTGTTCCAGTGTCTCACCATCCTCACAGTAAAGAATTTCTTTCTGGTTTCTAATCTAAATCTCCCCTCTTCCAATTTAAACCCATTACCCCTTGTCCTGTCACTACACTTCCTGACAAAGAGCCCCTCTCCAGCTCTCCCGTAGGCTCCCTTCAGATATTGGAAGGCTGCTATGAGGTCTCCCTGGAGCCTTCTCTTCTCCAGGCAATAGTCTTTGCAAGCCAAGTAAAAAACACTGCTACCGAAACAAAGCTGTTACGTGTCTGAACCACAGTGATAAGTTTACACAGTAGGAAAATTTACTAGTATAAATCTCTGCTCAGAATTTTGTTACGTGGTTACATACCACGCAAGAACTGCAGTCTTTTACTCGCCTCACTGCAAGTGGAAGCTTGAAGAATATCTCTGCTCAGAATTTTGTTACGTGGTTACATACCACGCAAGAACTGCAGTCTTTTACTCACCTCACTGCAAGTGGAAGCTTGAAGATACAGTAGGTGAATTTTTCTCCTTCTTTCTCTCAGGAATAGGTTGTAATATATTCAGCAAAATCTCTCTCTCAACCATGTTAAACAGGAAGAGAACATTACTTTGTATGCATGAAAAAAGATTTCCTTAAATATCACTCTAGTATTTTGCCGGGTGGTGGGGATTGTTATTTTTTCCCAATCTCTTAAAAATAATAAACCCCATAGCTTTATCAAAGTTCTGAAATATTTCTACTTTATAATTTTATTGAAATCAGAGGGATGTGGATATGCTTTTGCTATTTTAATGATACTTTCAGTTCTTAAGTTTAAATGTTTTAGCCCTTCATGTTGTTAAACCGTAACCCATAGTCAACTGTTGATAGCTAAATACTTTGGCTTGTACTTCATGCACTGAAAAAAACCCAACCCACAGACAGGTTTTCTGTTGTTTCTGAGACAGGAATGAGAGGGCATTTTAAAAGTAAAAGCAGTGCATGGCTGTGTTTGCCCTCTTCCTTCCCATTCTATATATTGAGGCTGGCTGGCTGGATTGGATACTTGTGATTGTGACTGGTGGTGCATTATAGGGAAAGAAGGTTTTCTCTTACACAGGCTACTTCCAGATGACTCTGTCCGTATGTTGGTTCCAGATTCAGGCTGTTGGCCCAGAGATTAAGACTGTAGCTGAAGTTTTAAGCAAATACCTGCTCTATTGATGATCTATTAATATGTTGTGTGTGTTGTGTGTTTTTAGAATGCCACGAATCAGTGATAAATGTATGGTTTTGTATGTACCTTTATACATTGTTATATGTGTGGGTTGTGGGTTTTTGTGTTTGTTTGAGGGGTTTTTTTTAAAGAAAATGTAACTTTGTTATTTTACAGTGATGTCTGTATTTTCTGTAGGATCTAGTTCTGAAATCAAGTCCTGCTTGGTGTTAAAAGCAAATACAGCAGTTTAAATATAGATCTTCAAGTAGCTTCTGGGAAATGAACGTATGAATGAATTGATTTTACTATTTGTGTTCTTATAACTATTTTAAAATCATGAGGATCAATAATCAGCTTTGAAGCTAAAATGCCTGAAGGCCGTGCAGCCTTTCAAGTGAAGGTCTTTCATCCAAATTAGTAGTGTTCAGAAGCCCAGGAAGTTTTGTGGTTATTTCTTTACTGTGGAAATGTTTCTTTCACAAGTATGATTTATAATGTAATCTGTTTCAATTAAGCTTTTTTTTTTGTTAGGTTTTATATAGTTGAATGTGTTAATGCTTCTGAGGCTGTATGAATAACAAATGATTGTGATACAATTTTTTAGGATAGGTTTGAAAAAATGCAAGAGACTTACTGATAAGAATAGTGAGTTCTGGTGCTAGGCTGAAGTACAGCCTATGGCATCGTGGCTTACTATTTTTAATGGCTTTTCTCTTGTGTAAAGAAGTGCAGGTGACTACCATGTGAAATGACCGAGCTTTCCGTTCACTGTTTCTGAAACTAGAAAATAGTCAAGGGGAAAACAAAAATCTATCAGTAACCTTGGGCTGCTTCTTGCTTTTGGTAACTGTTGACTGAAGGAGATCACATACATTCTGTATAGCAGTGTAGGATGCAGTCTTAAGTTTGTTTTCTACGTTTGTTTGACCTAACGGCTCAACATTATCATGTTTGTTAACTGATTGGTTCTATCTTGCAGCATGGTGTGTGTACTGGAGATGCAGAAATCATGTAGCAGAAAGCTTTGAGCAGTTGTGGATTATCAGTTTCTCCCAACAGCAATAAAAAGTGAAGAATGAAGGCGGCTGGATTTATTTCCCTATGGACGTTGGTTTCACTGCCTTGTGGCCAGTTAGTAAATCCTGCAGAACACGAAGATGTAGTGAAGCATGCAATAAAGCTGCACCGTGGGAAAGGAGCTGTTATCACTCAGAGAAGGCAGTGGGTGTTGGAGAGCTGCAGAAAACTGTCTGGTCTTCTTCGCCAAAAGAACGTTGTTCTCAACAAACTAAAAAATGCCATAAGAGCAGTTGAGAAGGATGCAGGGCTGTCAGACGAAGAGAAACTTTTTCAGGTGCATACCTTTGAAATTTTCCAAAAGGAGCTAAATGAAAGTGAAAACTCAGTCTTTCAGGCAATCCATGGTCTCCAGAGAGCTCTACAGGGTGATTACAAAGATGTTGTAAATATGAAAGAAAGCAGCAGACAGAGACTGGAAGCCTTGAGAGAAGCTGCGATTAAGGTTAGTTCCCCTGTGTTTATTACTAGAGTATTAATATTCTATTTGTGATTTTAATTTCATTATGGCATGGTTTCAATCTATTTTAATAAAAAACAGGATCTACATGAAACTTGAAATGTTTTGCAATGGATTTGAATTAAGTATTTGTTTTCATTAGTAAAATTAGAAGTAATTCTGGTGTAGAGCTTAAAACTTACTAGCAGTCAATAGTTCTTGTTTCAAAACAAAGCTAAGTATAATTATAAGACCTATGGCAAATATTATGTTAAAGGAAAAAGAATACAAGAAGTGAGTCAGTGCACATAGCACAGTTGCACTAGACAAACCAGTGGGATTATCAGAGTGGAGATAGTGCCATAAATTGACAAAATACTAACTGTCTATTCCACTTTAAATCAGAACTGCTCAACCAAAAATTTACAATTTAAACAGAATGACTTGCCTTTTATTTCCGTATTTGTATAGATATGGGTAAAATGGACGGGCAAATATATGAGAGGACTAGATTTTCCATCTCAGTGTAGCACTCCTAGCCTAAGAAGTGCAGATTTGAAAAACAGTGCTTTGAGGGAAGAGCTGGCTGAGATAACTTTACCAAGAAAAGCACAGATGAGTAACAGTTGAGCAGAAGTACTTAATGGAAAACTTGAGTTCCTGTTTCAATGCAGACCTGTTAGGGTAGGCACAATCTGCCACTGTCTGCTGGGCTTGGTAGCACTCAGACTGTGTACTGAAAGTCTCCCATTGAGAGAAAATGTCATTTAATTGATTTAGTATTTAAATTGCTCTTTTCCTTGCTCTACCCCCTAGCCACTGGAGGAATATATTATACGTTTTCTTTGTTTACTGTCTTCTAAAATAAGAGGCTGCCCTCGCGCAAGGGAGCAAGAGAAGGAAAAATTTAATTGGGATATAGCATCTGAGCTGGGAGAATCTCTCAAGGGCGTTTGTGTAAGAGATGTGCAGATCTTAACAGGTGAAGATGGCTAGAGATCATGTGCAAGAATGGTGTGAATTGCAGTAAGAAAGGCTGGTGGACATAGAAGTTAGGATGCAAAATTGGGAGACTGGAGTGGTCTGTGCAGTGAAAAAAAAGACTGCATTACAACAACTTTGCATAGGGAGTAGCTTGGATCTAGGTGTGTTCCAATGAAGTGCTTGATATGACTTTGATATTGGCACTTAATGGTAGTGCCAGCCTCTGCTGCATAGAAATGGTAGCAATTGAAATGAAAATTACTAGATTTTTCACCTTTTTTTTTTTTTCCTCGGAGCTCTTAAGATGGCAGCAGGGAAGCTGTCCAGAATCTTCTTTCTCATTTACCTAATTCTTGGCAATGTTACTGTAAAATAGTGACGTAATCTATCCTTGAACTTGAGAACAATGCTTCCTCATTTTTCTCATAAAAGGAGGCCTGTGTGTCTGCTGATGTGTTATAGATGTGTGTACTGTCAAAACTTCACTTGTGCAGAGGTGGACTGTGTAGGCCTTTTTTGTGTTATCATATCAAGATATTTACTTGAACAAGCAATCTTTTACATTCTTCCTTCTTATGTCATGTGTGTGATTTTTTTTAAACAGAATATTTGTTGTTCTAACCTTACAATTGTTACATAAAGTAAAATAAAGGATAGAGGAGGAAATGCATGCAAAAAAGATGAGAATTACATGGGGTATATTTTTTTTGAACTTCTTACTTCAGAAGACACACACTAGGTCCAATTTTGTTCTGGTTTCATTTTACTGCAATGATTACTTTGTTGTACTTACAAGACATTCTTTCCGCTTTTTAAACAGTGGTTAAGTAGAAAATAGAAATGACTGTAGAGGGTGCTGAACTCTTCCCTTCATTTTATTTCTGTTGAGATGAAGTATTTGGAAGTCTTTAGTGTTGGGATATGTATGTGTGTGTGATGCATTTCTTGCGGGTTCTGCTGCTGGGAAAAGGTGTAGCGGAATCATTCATGGTGGGGGAGAGGAAGGAAGAAGTGCTCAAAATAGCTTCTGCCTTCCTTGGCTCCAGGAACCTGTGTGGAGGTTTGGGTGCCTGCTGCTGGGACATTGATGGAAAAAGTAACTCACAAGTAGTGCAAAGATGCATCCTCCTCTGAATGTACTTTTTTCCATCCCTGATAAAACAGCGGAGAACAACAGCAACACTGCATTCTTAACCAGCATTGCCCCAAAGTTTTAATCCTACTTCACGTGTTTCTGGGTGTTCCAGTCTCCTGTTTAGTGCAGCACAATCCTGATGTGTATTACCTTGCTCAAAAAGATTGTTTGGTATGTACTTTGGGGTCAGATGTCTCCAATCCTGGCGTGAGTTGCAGAAGAGTGTTTGTACTGTGATGCACTTGTGCTTGCCATGGAGCAGGCTGTGTGAGAGCTTGTCCTTTTCACCGACACCATTCCCTGTGATTGTTCCACTCTGCTGCCAGGACACAGGTCTGTAGGTGTAAACAGAGATGCCACTTTAATAGGCTACAAAAAACTTTGTCTTCATTAATTAAAGGAACTTAGGGGTAAACTCAGATTTTTCAAAGCTCTTTTACCTTGTGGTTCAGAGAAGGTAAAATTCTTGTGAATCACATCAATTTTTGTGAAATCAAATTCTTGTGAATCAGAGCCTTATTTATTTTTCTCTGCAGTTTGCCTCCAACTGTTCAGCCAGTTGGGCCTTAACCGACAGAAAGGACTGACCGGCTCCCTGCAACCAAAACTTGTTCCGTTTTTGAGGGGAAAGAATCTAACCCTCATCAATTCTACCTCATATTCTAAGTTGTTGCTGACTGAGGAAAGAATCTGGGAGCTCATACGGGGGCTGTTTTTTATATCTGTCGGGCAATGTCTGCTAGCAGAGAGCAACAGATAGGAAATGTTTTTCCTTGGGGCTGTGTGAGAGTGACTGTGTCTCTTGCTTATCTGTTGCGTAAGAACTAAAGTAGCTGACATTGGGCCAAACACATTAATAGTTACGTTTTTCCCAACTCCAGTTATTTTGGGAACCGGGTAATTTTCATCATGCTGGTGTAACTATGGTAATTCTAAACACCAACAGACAAGAGCCAGCAATTCTGTGGTTTCCTCACAACCAGAGGTATTCATCTGACTCTGAGGATTTTAAAAGGGGTGAAGCTACAGTTAGAGGCTGTACTGAATGTACTCTTGTCTTGGCATCAAGGAATTGATTAAATTACATGCATGCTCTCGCAGGTTTCAAGGGGAAAAATGTCCATCTGCAAACATGTGCAAACTCCAGTTACTTAAACATAGGAGTTTAGGACTATTTTAGGTGCCCAGGTTATCCAAGATCTCTCTGTGGGGTAGGCTGATAAAACACGCAACCTAAGAGAGGCTTATGTTCTGTCCGATTTCTAACTGGGTATGGCAGGGCATCTAAAATGGAGACAGAAACTTGTGTTTTCTGGGAATTCAGTCTGACCTAGAGATTGCTTATGTTTCTTTGCCTGGTCTGTTTTTTTCCTTTGTAATAATATTGGCTATCTTAAAAGACAGGTGTAGGGTCTCTCTCATTTAAATATTCTCAGCATCCTGAATTTAACTGAGAGGAAGAAGCCTGCCGTTGTGTATGTTTCCTTATTCGTAGTTGTTCTCTCTCTCAACTGGTACATCTTTAAAAGAATGTAGGTGTGTAAAGTGAAGCATCTTATCTTTTTTCCAAAAAATCACAAATTATACTGTCAATAAACAAAGCATTGTTTGGTTATTGTCTTGGTAACTATTTAGAAGGTGCAGTGTTAAGTGTGGTCTTGATGAGTAAATAAACTTACTTTTTTAGTTTTCTTGTTGAACCTGAAACATCCAAAGAGAAACGAAACATCACAGCTTTATCAGGGAAGCTACTGAAGTAACTTTACTTCTGACAGGAAAAATGCTTATTGGGAAACACAAGCAAGAACCTCAGCTAGAATGCTTGATAGCTCACCTGTATGCACTCCCAACTGCTTTTATTTTTTTTGTAGCTGTTTCCTCAGTTGTAAATTTTGAAAACCATGAACAGACCTCTTCCCACACTTATAAAATGGCTTATACAATTAAGATTGTGTTTTCCTCCCAATTTGTTTGTTTGTTGTAGCTAGTAAAGCTGTGCTTTCAGTGTTGTTCTGCTTCCCTGCTAAAGCACTGAGTACTAAACTTACTTGTCTCTGAAATGTCTCCTAGAGTTCCTCAGAGTAATTCCTTTCTCGTATTTTCTGGATTGTAACTGTGGAGCAGCTCTACTGTTTAATGGATTAGAAAGGGCAATTAGTGGATATTTTGTTCGGTGGTTGTTTTTCTTGCCCTCTTTCGCCAGTGAGAGTTGGCGCAAGAGAAAGCAATCTCCAAATAGCATTATGAAGTTCTATATTGCTTTTGCAATTCCACTCCTAAGATGTTTTGTGTCAAAAGAAACGTACATTTATGTCAGATGTTTTTCCACTTGAAGGCCTGGCCAGCACTTTATCTCTGTGTTGTAAAATTCAACAGGAAGAAATGGAATACGTCGAACTCTTAGCAGCAGAAAAACATCAGGTCGAAGCCCTTAAGAACATGCAGCATCAAAACAAAAGCTTGTCAATGCTTGATGAAATTCTAGAAGATGTCAGGAAGGCAGCTGATAGACTGGAAGAGGAAATAGAAGAGCATGCCTTTGATGACAACAAATCTGTAAGTGATGTTTCAGACTCAGTCTTTTAATTGGTGTGCACTTATTTTTTAGTTCGTAATTGCACTGTAGGGGTGTTTCTTAACCCCTGTGTTAAATAGTTGTTAGGATTTTAGTGACTGCTTTAAAAAACAAAACAAAAAACTTTTAGCTCTATGTCTGTTCTTGCTTCCCTTTCAACAGAAGAAAGTATTTATTAGTAGAATGATTACTTTTTAGGAGCGAGCAAACAGGAATTAATTACTCCTTTTTGCTAGTGATTTCTGTGGTTTTTGATTTGCAGGTCTTCCCTGCAGCTGCCACTTTGACAAGTGTAGTGCATCTCACTGATAAAGCCCGTGAGAATTATGGCATCTCTGTGGTGGTGGTGGGGACTGTGATATTTAGGCTTTGCAGGATGTGGAGTTACCATGTTAAGCGTAGTCTCCGCTTTTTTCTCTTTCATTTTGTTGAGAAAGTTATGGGAGAACAAGAACCCTTGCAGTTAGTTTTCACAGTCTGGGAAAAGATATATTGTTCAAGGTAAGGACCTGAAACGTTTTTGTGGTGTTGCTTTCTTCCACGTCTGACTTCCTCTGCTTCTCGTATATTGGCCTGTTTGCGTTGTTCCTTGTTTCTGTGTTGCATGACGGACAGTATCCCTCAGGTAAGGCTGTGTGTATTTGGAGCTGGGAGTACAGCAGTTTGTTCTAGTGTCCCGATTGTGCTGTCCCTGGAGACTGACTCTCTAAATTGGTCTTTTTTTTTTTTGCATAAACGCGGGTTGCAATTTTATTTGGCCTTTGCTCTCGAAAGGCTTTTGTTGATTTGCAGCTTGAATCCAGAGGCGAGTATAGTTCTTGAATGCTGCTGAGCAAGGAAAAAGGCAGTTGGTCTGCAGTAGAGAGCCAGGTCACTTTTTATATATATATATATATTTTTTTTTTTTATTTTTATTTTTTTTTTGTAGCTGTACTTGAGAGAAAGCTCAAGCAGGGTTTTATTTTGTCTGTGCCAGATGGCAGGAATTGCAGCCGGTGGGAATCCTGTGCAGGCAGGAGCAGCTGGCGGGGGTGCCCTCTTCTGTTCCGCTGGGGTATAACGTCAGGTTTGAAAGAGGATCAGGAAATTAGGTTTCTTCTCCTACACCTGTTAATTGGCCACACACCAACGCATCCTCGTTCTCCAGCGTATCCCTGTGGTTTTCTGCTTGTATCTCTATTCATAAAAGAAAAGGAATCATGAAACGCAACCTGGAAGGGGCTAGTTACATCTCCATCTTTGCAAGAAGCATCTAGTGGGTTTTCTCCTAAGCTAGAACACTGGAACGTTAGAAGAAGGGAGTTCAGATAGAACGATCAGTAAACTGATAAAGACACAAAAGCATCTATTAAAATGTAAACAAACGGAGAAGTGAAGTAAGTAAAAATGAAAAAAAAAAAAAAAAGAATCTGAGCCAACCCACTTAATGCAAAACAAGAGTATTTGCGCACTGTGTTCTGTTATGTACAACCTGCTTTCAGAAATTGTTTTAGGAAATAAAATCCCAAAAAGAACTATTTTCTCCCAATACGTCTTCAAATTTACTAGTATTTAAAAACTCATCTGAACCTGTGCTGTGTGCTCTTGGGCTTCTAGCACAGTCTCTTTTGTCAGTTCTCTTTTCTTTTGTGAAAGTAAAAATGCGCCATAATATCCACACAATGTATAATTTTTATATATGTTACACAGAAAAAAACCCATTGTTTTTCATAACTGTCATAATCTTATAAACGTCTTCCCTTTTGTCCTAACATTGTTTCCGACCCAGACTGTGAACTCCACTAGATGAGGAATGTATTTATCCAACTGCATTGCTTTTATGTGATCTTCTGATACGTTTTTAATTTTCATAGAATCATAGAATTGCCCAGGCCGGAAGGGACCTCCAAAGGTCATCTAGTCCGACCTCCCCGCAGTCAGCAGGGACATCCCCAACTAGACCAGGTTGCCCAGGGCCTCATCGAGCCTCTCCTTGAATATCTCCAGGGAAGGGGCCTCAACCACCTCCCTGGGCAACCTGTTCCAGTGCTCCACCACCCTCACAGTGAAGAACCCTCTCCTAATCTCCAGTCTAAATCTGTTCCCCTCCAGCGTGAAGCCATCGGCAATTTTGGTGCAGAGAATTTTGGTTGGATTCCAGACATCCCCTCCAGCGTGAAGCCATTGCCCCTCGGCAATTTTGGTGCAGAGAAGTTTGGTTGGATTCCAGACACACAAGCTGCCAAGTACGAAGGAACATGTAACATACTCTCTATGAATTTAGAGTTCCAGAGTTTCAAAGTAGATGCTTCGCTGCTGATTTTTTTTTTTTTTTTTAATACGATAATTTTGCTTAGTGAACACTATCGCTGATATCATAACATTAAATTCCCCAAAAGATACTTGAACAGATGCTGGCTTGTTAGCATTTTGGTTTTTTAGGCAAAGTAATAGTTATCTGCAAGATGAGGACACTGCACTGAAAGTGAAATAACTGCAGTGTGAGAGTCAGTGTAAAGTATGCTTTATATTGCAGAGGCAACATTTAACACTAAGCAATAAGCTCTCTTTTAGTATCCCTGGACAAGCAATGAGGGTGTGGGAGTGAGGGTGAGGAGCAAAGGTGACAGAAAACTGCACTGATTGTGTATTCTGATTAGAAACAGTTCTTCATCTCTGCTGACTGTAGGGAAGCCTTTCTTCTTTGCTCCAATGCTGTGAGACTAGTTTGCATGTGTGTGGCATGCAGCAGCTCCTGCTTTCTCCCATCAGCTGAAAGCGTGAACACACGGTTTGGTCTCTTAGACTTGGCAATGGACACCTCTTTCTGGAATACAAAATAGCCTGGTAAGTGGGGAGCTTAGGGAAGTAAAGGCAAAATATACACAAAAAGACAGGGTTTTTTTTGGGGGAAAAAAGGGTGAAAAGACAACTGTCATAATGCATGAAAAGAAAATGGTCATCAGCCTCTCACTCCAACAGCTAAAAGGCTGATGTTTGAAGCAGCTGTTTTATGCTTCTAAATAATTCTGCAAACTTCATGATTTGTTTCATATTTCTTCCCCCCCCCCAATTCATAGTGACTTCCAGTTCTTTAGAGGCCCATCATATTGTATCATGTACAAAAACCAGAGGAAGAGGTCATTCCTGTGATAAAATTTTTTATGGAATTATACACACACACACACACATGTAAGGAGTGGAAAAGAAGGATGAAAATTGCAGATTAAATATTGAAAATGCAATATTTATCTGAACAGTTTGGGGAAATGTACTGAGGAATCAGGAAAAAAAAATAGGAGGCTGTTTTATAGATTATTTATGTGAATGCATTTCATCATTAAATTCAGCAGTTGCTTGGACAAAATACAGCAATTCAGAAAAGTTGAATGTTTTGTAGTCAGTCACTGGAATGACAACAGCCTACTTTCTTTACTAGAGTCTCAAAGAAGGAATAACGTTAACTGTTGCTGAATAGTGATAAAATCTACATTATTGAAAATACAGTGAATACTGAAATCATCCTACTGTCCTCCACTTTGTAATTACAGGCACTAAAGACAGAGCTAGGTAGAAGCAGTTCTTATTCTCTCTCCTTCAAATTTACAGGACAGTGACTTTTTCTTGAGTTGGAATGCAGTCATTACAGATTTTTTTGTGAACTGAAAATCACTTTTTAATCTCTAGTTGTTTTTGTTCAAGAGCATAAAATGCTATATTTCAATCCAACCTTTTGTGTTCTAAATGTGATAAAGCTTTTTTTTTTTAAAAAAAATCAGATTAAATGCAATTGAAGATACTGAATTGGAACTTTACAGCTTTGAAACCATCTCTCTGTATTTTTTGGTTGGACAACTTGACTGAAGAGGTCTAGAAATCCCCTTGGTTTTAAAATATAAAGCAAATTATAGCCTTTTCAGTTACGGACTTAAGATTTTGATAAAGAGATGGAAAGAATCCCCTAAGAAGAAACTGCAGTAAACTTCAGTGTTTCAGTCTGTCAACAAATTCTGGACCAACTTTGAGCACCGCTAATAGTCTTCTGCTTTTTGCTGTATGTTTCATTGACACATACCCCCTTTTTTTTAATTTGCTTTCTTTTTCTTGCAGGTAAGAGGTGTTAACTTCGAAGCGGTTTTAAGGGTGGAAGAAGATGAAGCCAACTCCAAAAGAAATGCTTCAAAAAGAGAAGTAGAGGACGACTTAGGTCTCAGTATGCTTATTGATTCTCAGAACAATCAGTATATCCTTACCAAGCCCAGAGATTCGACCATTCCTCGTGCTGATCATCATTTCATAAAGGTAATAATTTTGGAGACATTCTTGTCATTCGTTTTGGTAAGATTTAATCCCACTAGTTTACAGGCCAGTACTGCTTGATTGGATTGAGTATAGTTTTCAGCATTTGTCCCCATTTGTGATGCTGCTGTCTACTGGTGATCTGGCCAATGCATTCCCTAGTCTTACTATAGTCTTCACAAGACTAATTGTGATACCGCATGAATCCTCTGTGTTTTTATTTGATTTAACTTGTTGCACCTTTGGGGCAAGATCCCTTTTCTCCGACTGTGCAGTGTTAAAGCAAATTACTGCTTTGCCTGATAAGCCACTTGCGTATTGTCACTGGAGAGAATTTATCTGTTTGTCTCCTGTTGTGAGAAAGGGATGCTGAAAAATACATAGACATCTTTTTAATTGCACTTGTGCTTCGTGAAGAATAACTGGATGGGAATATTTAAAAAAAAAAAACCAAACCAAACACATTTCACCATTTTGTTTTAATGCAAAGTGTCATTCCCTCCACAATTCCCCATGAAACTGTCTACTTCCTGTACTGTATTTAAAATATTTAATCAATTGATCAGAAGTGTCTAAAGCTACCCGTTACTTAAGGTCGGTACCAAATCTGCTCCATCTGCAAAACTGCAGTGCTTACTCTTAAAACAAAGTGCTCAGGTTAGTTTCCTGAAGTTATTTCTTTTCATAGGCAGTATTTTACATTTAATTTTACAGTGCTATTTACGTTTTGAGAGATAATACTCTTAATCACAAATTTGTGCCTCCTTTATATTAATGCATTTGTAACTCTTATCTGTTTAGGATATTGTGACAATAGGAATGTTGTCTTTGCCATGTGGCTGGCTGTGCACAACAATAGGATTGCCAACTATGTTTGGGTATATAATCTGTGGAGTACTCTTAGGACCATCAGGACTAAATAGTATCAAGGTAAGTGTGCAGTTGCTTGACTGATTTCATTTGTTGAAATCTTTAAAAGTAGTTTTAAAAAAAATACAGTATTGCCAACCTCATATTTAAAAATAAATAAAAATCCCCAAACCTGGACCTCTACAAAACGAGGCCTTAAAATCTTATGTCTTTGAATCATTTTGTTTTCAATTTTTTTCTCCTATATAGTCATGACATAAGCAATTGTTGAAAGTGAAAGCTGAAGGTTGTGTGTTGTGGGGGTTTTCTTTGTTTGTTTCTTTTCTTTTTGTCTTTAATCATAAAGCATCATATTTGAGAGCCAGATTATTTAAATGACGTCAAATATTCAGAAACTTGCAAAAAGTCAGTGTTAGCAATAGGGGAAGTGTTTAAAACAAGTAGTTCCCTGAGTAGCATAGCTTGGCTTCCTAGAGAGTTATTTTACATCTCTGTAGCTCTTTCATCCATCCCAGTCACCCTACTTCTTTTCCAGTCTCCTGCCCACATTCCTCAAGTCTCTTGAACCTTTTTAGCTCCATCACGTGTACTCTGATTACTAGCTCAGTGCAAAACCCTGGGCTGTGGTTGGTGAGACATTGCATGTGTTTTGATTGGTGGTCTGGTGGGCATTAACAGATTGTTTAGCCAGCAGGCAAAACAGAACACATGTGAAGGTTGCATGGTAACCTCTGGTTAAGTTAAACGTTTCTATTACGTTGATATCCATGTAAATGCTTGGAACTTACTGTCTTTGTAACCTCTGCTCTTATGTGGACTTCTGTTAGAAAATTACTCTTGGGCTCAAAAGTAAGTAGGGGTAAGTAGAAATTGTAGGATTTTGTCAATCTCATATTGGAAGAGAAGGCTACAAATATCATACTTCCAAAATTTCATATTCTAAGATTGAGATTAAATAATAAACTTTGTGTAGTAAATAACTTCTAGGTTGAGAAGATCTGGAAAATGTGACCACTTAGACTGAGAAACAAGTTTGTAAGCTTGGCATTAAAAGGAGATTCAACAACCACATTTCAGAGTCTTACACTGAAGAAGGTGATGTGGTCAAAACAGAGATGAAGGAGGTTTCTTTAGGACAGTTTCTTAGTGAGCTGCCTGTTCGTTCGTTGTGAAGATGTGATTAAACATTATTCATCTGGATAATATTCATGTTTACTGGGTCTCTTGTGTGTCCTCTCTCTTTTTGTCTCTTCTGTATTTCATAAAGAAGTTGAATGTCAGAGGAATTTATTAGGCAGGCAGAAGTAACTTCTGGAATGCAAGCTTTGGGGTTTTAATAGCATATGCATAGAACTTTAACCTATTTATTTTCAACAACAAGCAAGGTTACCTAGATCAACCCACATGTGCATTTTGGGTGACCAGCACTATCCAACCAAATTATCTAGTAGCAGCCAGGTGATGGGAAAAATTTTTGAACCATGAAGATGCTCAGGGAACTTCTGATGTTACATAGGCAGCAAGTGAACTGCCTGTGAAAACATAATGAGAAACAATTTGTTTTGTAAATGGATTTATAATTTGTATTATAAGTAGACTGCTATGCACTGATTTTTTTTTTTTTTTTTTAAGTCTATTGTACAGGTGGAGACATTAGGAGAGTTTGGTGTCTTCTTCACTCTCTTTCTAGTTGGTCTGGAATTTTCTCCTGAAAGATTAAGAAAGGTATTCTTGTATACCACCTCTGCATTACAGAATTTAATTGCTAATGTTCAAGTTATCAGTTCTATTTCAGATTTTTACATTCTCCCAATAACACACTGGTGTAACTTTGTGTATTGTACACAAAGTTTATATTTGTGTTATGTAACATTTTTGAAAAGACAAATATGACATTTGCTTCTTCTTTTTAACTCTTTGAAAAGAACAGAATGCACTATTTATTTGGTGGCTCAAAAAAACCCTTTGCTATTTATCTTCATTTTAGTAAAACAGTTGGATTACTAGAAAAATCTCACACAATTTATGGCAATCCATCTCTGCTTTATTTTAACATGCAGTAACACGCAGTTGCTGTTATGGAGTGTCCAGTGATGTTTGCCAGTCCTGTTATAAAAAAAAATATCAGTTTGCTAAGTACTGCATACTGAATTGATGATACATGCTGTACTGGCTAATAAACTGATTCTGCAAGTATGTTAGCACAATCTGGAATATTACAAGATGTGGCCTTCAGCGAAAAGGTACAAGTTTCTTTTGGTCTTAATTAAAAAAAAACAAAACCTAAACTAATAAACCAGCTAGAATTTTCATAGTGGAAAATACTGCTGCAAAATATGTAAAGACTGTATATATGTAGAGTTGCATTGTATGATTTGTTCCTAAACTGGTGATTGTGAGTTCATGAGACTATAGAATCTTTAATTGAAATGTGTTAAAACTTACGAGCATTCAGCTTAATCTGCTATTTCTAGTCCATCTAAAGTCAAAGATAAAAATCAGTAGTTCAAGGGTTCCTAAACTGTAGTATGTACATTGCTGCTTCAGAACTGTGTGCTCACTGCTGTGGAGCAAGCTGCTGGTATTGATGATGATCTTTTCCCCACCCTGGAATCACATCAAATAATCCGTCTTCCATGTGATGATTTCAGTGTGTTTCATCCCATACTGGACCTTTTGGCCCTTAATTTGCCTGTGAGCTCTGGGAAATTTACCTAATTTCTGGTAATAAGCCTTCTGGCATAGAATATTATCTACTAGGGATAATAACTTAAGAGTTTTAGGATGTATAGGATGACAACCCATTATTTCTATGGCCCAGCATTGCAGCTGCAAATCGGTGCATTTTTAGCAGCTTATTTGCACTGAAAATCATCGTAACTTATCAGTGAGAAAAGTGTCATCAGACTTTATCATAAGAACTTGTTTTCTTCCCAAGGTATGGAAAATATCTTTGCAAGGACCTTGCTACATGACAGTTCTGATGATTGCCTTTGGTTTGTTATGGGGACACTTGCTCCAAATTAGACCAACACAAAGTGTCTTCATTTCCACTTGTTTATCTTTATCAAGCACACCATTGGTGTCAAGGTTTCTTGCAGGTAGTGTTCGAGGTGATAAAGAAGGTAAGTATGATTTTAAATATGTACTGTTGTAGCATCTACAGCTAAATTTGAAAGAAATTGAGTTTGTAATGTTATAAGAGAAACTAGTTAAAAATTGAAACTAAATAAAACAAAAACCACTGTTAATTTGGTTTACAAGTGATCATCCTCCTTCAGTGTTGTGTGTATTCTTGTTATGAGGTATGCCTGCTATTTGTATGGCCAGTCCTCTTTGGAGAAACACAGTGTATGTAGCCCAATCAGTACTCTCCATGTTAAGAATGGACTTCACTGAGGTTCTGGAATCCTTGTGCTTTTTAAGAGGTGACCAGGTTAGACCATTACTACTAGCCTGTCATCAGGGCACAAAGGCTAACTTAAAAAATTCGCATCCTTCTTTAGCAAACTAAGACCAGCTCAAGCAGTCTTTCATAGCTACCAGCTCTTCAAATAAGTACCTTCAAGTACCACATTGCTAGCTTCTCAAAGATGTCTAAATGTTTCCTTTCAAAAGTTTTGCCACCCTGCTTTCTTCCAGTTAAACCTCCCTCATACATACTGCAATTAAGTTATCCCCACCCCTTAGAATATTCATATTCTAATGCTTAAATTCAAAGTGTATATTTTACATGTGCTGACTCTTACAGTCTTAAGAACAGCAGATATACATGTTTTCAGTAAAGTAGTTCCAGTAAATGCGTAACTAGTGCTTAACTGTTAAGCAAAGTCTATATTTTTATTGTGTAGCAACAGCTTCACTACAAACTTTGTTTATACTTTTTAATATTTATTTATGTATATTTTAATTTACTTACTGGTGGGGCAAAAAGAACAAACAGAAGGCTTTGAATGACCTTACCCTGTTGAGAGCTATACTTAGCTTCCATTTGAGTAAGACATTTCTAGATTTCCAGTCACCGTAAGCATTCGTAGATTCTGATGAACGTTTCCATGACTGCTTTGTTGGTGTGCAGGGGATATTGACTACAGTAGCGTGCTGCTTGGCATGTTGGTGATGCAGGATGTGCAGCTTGGATTATTTATAGCTGTCATGCCTACACTTATTCAAGCAGGAGTGAGCACATATTCCAGGTAAAAAAAGATTATTGTATGTATATTCCCCTCACCCCCTTCTAATTAGTATGTAAATTGAATATATGAATATGAGAGTGCTGCAGTTAATGTCAGTTCCGTGAAAAATATGTACTCTGTTCTGTGAGTTCCCTTTACTCTTTGTACTTGTCATGTTGTATGAGGATATTCTTTCTGCTCCAGCTGCCTTAGTCCTGCCCAGTATTTAAAATTTGTAGTGAAAAGTTTGTTACTGTAAAAAAAAAAAAGTTAATTTCTTCAGTTACTTTATTCCCTCAAGATGTATTTTTGTCAAAGACTGTGTGATAACATTATTAAGCCTGATGGCTTACCTTGATGATCAATCAACAAAATCTTTGAGTCAACATGGAAGTAAATTCTAAGTTGTCGAAGAGATTGCTGGGCACTCAGCAGTTTTAGTATTCATCTTGTTTACTAATGTATCTAAATATCTTACTGTAGCTACTCAGTTTTGAACATCTGTGGAATTAGATCTTTTCACTTAAGGGGAACTGGTTGGGAGACATGAGAGCACTTGAAAGAAATGTTTTATTTGTTCTTCTCTTTCAGCATTTTCAAGGAAATACTGCGAATACTGATACTGATTGGCCAAATTCTCTTTTCTCTGGCTGCTGTTTTTCTTCTATGTCTTGTTATAAAGACTTATCTCATAGGACCGTATTATCGCAAGTTGCATGCAGAAAGCAAAGGGAATAAAGAAATCCTCATTCTAGGAATAACTGCATTCATCTTCCTTATGTTAACGGTAATCTTTTAAATTCATAAAGCATTTTGATTCGTGGTAGTGTACTGCATCAGTATCACAAAAGCCATCACATTTACTGTTATTGCATACCCATGTACCTCTGTAGTTAATTATTTGTTTTCAAAATGTTTTGAAACAAACCCCAAATGCCCTGATGATTCATGCATTACAGCATAGATGAGTAAGAAGAGATAAAATTTGAATGTTAGTCAACTGCTGACAACTTTTAATAGCCAGTTAAAGAATCATGATTCCAGTTTTAATTCTGGGCTACTTCATACATTTGAAAATAATTTAGGATGAGTTTTGAGATACTGATAATAGCTGATTGACATTTGCTCAGAAGTTTCTTTTCGATAGCAGATGATCAACATGGTTTTCGTTGTCATACTTTTTCTGTGGCAGTTGAACAGTTTGGGATGAAATTGAGGAAGTAGAGAAATGTCTCAAGGCTCATAGGTGTTGATATCCCTTTTGGGTTTGTTTCTGTCTCACTTTTCAGCCCTCTGAAAAACTATTCTGCTGTAGAACAGAACGTGACAGTCGCTGATAGTGTTGTGGGTTTGAAACTCCATTATCCTGCATGTAGAGATCATTGTGTTCTTTGAGAAAAATTATCCCCAAAAGTGCCTGTGCATGTGCCTTTTCTCTAGGGGTATTTGCTTAATTAGTACAGGTCCAATAGAGAAAGCTGACCTCCTTAAGGCAGAAGGTCAAGAAAGAAGTTAGTAAGAGCATAGTTTATTTGTTTAAATTTTTTTATTTCTATTGTATAGGTTAAAAATGCCATCCCTCTAAACAGCTATTCATATTCCAATCAAGAGTGCCATCTAATAAGAGAAGGAACAAAATGAGTTTCTCATTTTTACTTTTTAATAATCAGGCATAACATTTGTAGAGCAACTTCAATAAAAAACAACAACCAAACCACAAAAGTTGCATAAAACACTATGGTATCTAGAAGCTGACTGACTTACACTAAAAATGCAGCCTACGTAGACTGATCTGACTGAATTTGGCATATTGGGCCCAAACCATGTGTCACATGTACAAGGAGTTTGTACACATGATTTTGTATAATACATGTGTGTATACAAACCTGAGGGAGAATGTGTTTGAGTGTGTTGTATTCGTACTGCAAAAAAGAACGCTGCTTCAGCATGGGAAGCATTTGTGAAGGAGCAAATATTTTGTGTACTTTAAGTGAAAGCAGTTTTCCTTTTAAAGTTGATAAATAATGCATCAAAGGGAACAGTAAAAAGGATACTGCATGTAACCTCAGTAAACCAGTTGAGGTGCTTGATATTCAGTGACACTGAATAATTATCTGCAATCACAGAATTTTCCATACTGGTGTAATTCTAAAAAAAGCTTTTGAATTTGTAGAGGGAGGAATTAAGGGTGTGCATATTTTAGTGGCCTTAACCAAAGATAACTCTGCAGCTCCATTTAGAAAATTGGAGAGATGTTTTTAAACAAAATATTTTAACTGAGTTATTCTGCAGGACACATCCTTTCCAAGACGTGACAAAGAGCATGGGAATGATATGGTATTTCTGCTTCCTGCATACAGTTACCTGAATACAGTTACTTGTTACGTGCTTCAGTGTTGACTGGATTTCTGGGGTCCACCTAAGTTTATCCTGTGTCAGGGTCCATCTGTAACACTAGCACATACAACACACATTATATATAAACTTTATTTTACTTGTTTCCTGTGTTTGAAAAATCTCAGATGACTTAACTAAACAAGAATTGCCATTTCTCTGCCAATAAGGGCAAATTCTATATGGGAAAGCAAGAGGGAGGATAGGACAGAAATAACTGCAGTGTGAGTAAGGAATTTTGATGCAAGGGTTATCCTGTCAGGTGAAGGAACTTTCTGTATGGAAGTGACTTTTGAGCATTTCTGAACTGTTGGGCTCACTTGGATAACATTGCAACACATTAAAGCTGAAACAGAATCTTAAATACATCTCTTCTTGATAAACTAAAAGATGCATCAAATCCCAAACATGAGCTATTTTACCAAGATTTGGAGCTTAAGATACCTCGTTCTGTTCCCAGATATTCTCAGAAGTAACTGAAATTCCCCCTCCCTTTTTCCCCTCAAGTAGTTAGATGCATCAGGGCAAGGATTGTGTCAAGTGCCAGTCCTATAAAAGGCTAGCTGACTTTGAGGCACAGTTGTCCATCTTTCAATCATGTGCCTCGTCACCTGTAACAAAGCTTCAGGAGATCATTATTGCACTTTCAGCCTCCTTTTCAAGCTTTGAATTATGCAGATACTACAATTTTTTTTAATTATTTTTTTAAACTGGGGAACTGTTCTCCTGAATCACGACATAAAGAGCAAATTTAGCTTATGATTTTACATGTGCCCATTTAGGATTGATGGCTGAACGGGTACTTTTAGGTCCAGCTATAGAACACAATGAGCTGAAAAACATGTTCTAAGTCAGCCAGCATGTTCACTGGTGTTGCTTTTCTCATGTTCTGTATGGACAAAAACATTAGAAGGAAAATTTTTTAAACACTATCCTGATAATTAATTGCTGTATCAGATATCTGCAGGACACCAGTGGTCAGTTTTGTTATGTTTTAAAACTAAGTTGCTAAATGTTACTAAAGAATTGGAAAAGAAAAAAAACATGACCTGACAAGAAGGATAGCGGTTACATTTGTGTTTATAGGACTGTGCACACACATAGGTGTGTGTGGGGTAAGTGGCTTCCAGTTTGACTGCCTTATGGTTGACCTGGGATGATGGCAGCAAATGGGGGGGAAAAGTTGCCAGCTTGCTTTATGTACCAAAAAAATGAAAAGAAAATATAGCTATGTTATTGCAGTACTTTATATATGAAAATGTCCATACTTTTTCCTGCAGTGTGTTAGGAATGTCATTCCTTGTCTGCCTGGAGTACTTCTCAATGGCTCATCACTTGCTTATGAATTCTTTTCTATCGATTAAAAGGAGAATATTAAGGAAGAACTTTAATCTCAAATATTGTAGTTAATTTTTAAATAAAATACAGTTGAGATGCAGTTTTTGCAAGACCCATTAAAAATTGTTTCCATTTCTGTTAAGGCTTTACTACTTTAAAATGCAAGCTTAGAATTCACCTCTTTACTCTGGGGCAGATTTAAATTACTAAGGCCTGAAGTTCTAATAACATTTATTTCCATCAGGGATTTCTTTAATTTTACTGGCTTACCTTATTCATTCAGCTTCTATGATGATTAAAGATGAGCAATAAGATACACGTTATTAGAGAATATAGGCAAAAACAACTGCTGAACAAATGGTGGAAATTCAACTGGAACATGTTATAACAGTAATGTTTTATTTCTTTTACTTATTGCTATGGTAGAACATTTGAACATAAAAATCCAATATTCTAGTGAAAGCAAAGCAATCTTCTCTGAATTAGAGTGAAATGGGACCTTTGAAAGCAACTGAAAACTAAATTCTACTGGGAAAAACATGCAAATTGACAAAACTTTTAATTTAATTTTGGCTGAAAAAGCTTTCTGTAATGTAGAAGTTGGGGAGAGGATACTGCAGAGCCCAGGGATTAGTAATTGTTAGAGCCCTGTTTGGTAAAGGCAAAACATTAAAAATGGTGCAAGTAGAAAGGGAATGCTAAATGCAAAATACTTTACAAGTTTTGCTTATATAAGAAATTTTGCTGAGAATGCCTTCCTGCCACTAAACACACCCTCTCCGGTGTGTGTGCGCATGCCTACTCATTATATTTAATAAACCTTGATGCTATAGATTTAGTTGAGGAAATGTATCCACTTATTGGTAATATTATTGGGCAACCAGAGACCAGGATGGGAACAGTAAAAAGAGTCATAAATCTGAAGAGGAAGGGAGATGAGATTTAGAAAATAATGTAATCTTTGGGGGTTTTTTTTTGCCCCTTCATCCACTTAACACTTTTCTGTGTGTGAACTATGGATTTTGTAGACCTGAAGCTGTGTAGTACCTAGAGAGCAGACAAAAGTTAGCAAAACTTTTTTTTATCTACCAGGCCCTTGAGCTCATACTTAGCTTACCATAGAGTGAAGGAATGGAATTCAATTTTTATGCTGTGGGAGCAAACCCAGAGGGACTTAACAGTTTGCTCCAGTTATGCCTGCTGCTTTCTGAACAAGCATGTTTCCTTCTTTACTTAAATTGCTCCTTACTTGAATAGTGATTCTCATAACAACAGAGTATCGTGCAATTCTGATACAAGAGATGCTAAATCCCTTCTTACATGGTAACCTGACCATGTACATGGGAATACTTAAAATATTAGCTATAAAAGTTTTGATCTGGAGCTCTGTTATAGCTGATGACACTTAAATGTGGGGGAATTATAGCTGAGTAGTAAGAATACTTCCAGCTTTCTTTAAAGAGACTATATTGGATCTTAATCATACTCAAGAGGTGGTGCCACTTAAAACAACTAATATGTGATTGAGAAGAGCTTACGTGTTTTCTATTCATAATTGTTCCCTTAATCTTATCTATCTTTTGGTGGTTTTAAAGCCTTTTACGTATATTCTTCCCTCTTACTATTTCAAATTGTGGTGAAAGGCACTGAAATTTCTTTTTGTTTTAAAATGGGAGTAACATTATAATGTTATTTTGTTGGTTTTGCCTGATCAGCAACTATTTGCATTAGCTGACAGAACCAATTTGTTTTCTTAAATGTCTTGCAATAAATTACAGCCTGTTAGCACAAACGGAGTTATGTTGTGAGCATTCAGACATTAATACTTCAATACAAAAAAGTCTGGGGTTTATTTTTATGTGGCATTTTATGCATAGCTTGGAGACTTGTTTATTGTGTCTCTTGCTCTCCTCCATTAATTTCGAGTCACTTGAGTTTCAGCTTCATACCTTGCAGTGTAACACCATTCAAGATATGATGAATGTTGTCCGTAAATGTACTATGGTGTATTGTTGCTTAATCTAAATTAGTATGGCAATAAGTCTTCAATTTTAAATGTTCTATTAACATTAATAGCATTGTCCTTTCTCAGTAGATGACCGTCAGCAGCAGCATGATTTTAAAGTAATTATTTAAAAACATACTTTATGCCAGCTAAAAGTGCTGCTTTTTTTTTTTTTAATGTTCTGAGCATAGCCTTAAGCAGTTGCTTTTGTTTTAGTTCGGTCTCTTTACAAGTGTCACACTTCTTCCCTCTAGTACTGTATTCAAATAATAAAAAAGAATGAAGCAGTATGAATTCTTACAAATAAATATCGTGCTTCATTTCAGCAGTTTACTTTGCATGCTTACATGCATCCCTATTCAGTAAAGCACACAGGCACAGTTAAGTCCAATTTACAATAATAAAATGTAATTTATGCCTGGGATTTCTGCTAAATTGAGACTATTCTCCCAAGTTGTAAGCTTTGATTTTTATTTTTTCCCCTTGCTTGGCAGCTGGAAAATATGCTGTTCTTACTGTTTTATTTCACAGCCGCAATGTATTATGTAATCCTCACTCCGAAGCTGTTATAGTCTTTCTTGGTTTTATGAAATCAGATGCTATCCCTAAGAGTGACACAAAGCATTACAATGTAGATTAAGACATTTATTTTTGTTTTTGTGGGGAAGGAAGTAACATGGAGGTAAAAACTGGTTTTGTGAGTCTTTTGTATAACCACCATACTGCAGAGCACTGAAATAAACAAACTGAATTCTATTTGTTGTTGACCTTGCATAAAGACATAGCGATTTCCTACATTTGGTATAATGTGCAGTTTTATAATTTCACTGTGAAATGGTATATAAAGTCACTCGGGGCTAGAGAACAGCAATAGATTCTCTTGTTATTCCTTGACAGATCACAGAGCTGTTGGATGTTTCAATGGAGCTGGGATGCTTCTTAGCCGGAGCTCTGATCTCTTCTCAGGGTCACATGGTTTCTGAGGAGATTATGTCCTGTATTGAACCAATACGTGACTTCCTTGCCATCATTTTCTTTGCATCCATAGGTAACTACTAAGAAAACTTACTTAAAAAATAATGTTAACCTAACAAATATGGGGGAGGAGAGAAAAACGGTGTCTACAAACTGGGGGGACGAGGTAGATTTGATTTTGTTAAAATATTAAACTGTTAACTGACCACAGTATTGGTTTGCCTTTGCTTATATTTTTAAATGTAACATTCATTTTCATAAGGAATTTCCATGTTGTACGCTCAGTTCTTGTTTTAATGTCAGTTTTTCATTGTTAATTCTGAATTCACAATATTTAAAGCATGTAACTAAAAATTTTAAGGGAAAAAGGATTTTGTTTGGGTGTTGGGTTGTTTTTTGGTGTTTTTTTTTTTAAATGTTGTGTCTTCACAGTGGCTATATTTGTAATTTGTACTACAATTGTATTACTATTTTGAGTCAATTGGTAGAGTAGATTTCAGGTTCTCGTGGCTTGGTTTTCTCTAGAAGCAGGATATAATAATGGAAACAGATATTATTTTTTTTTTATAGCATCTTGTTTCTTTAGCTAGGAAAATGTGATCTGTGTGTTCTCAAGACAGGGGAAAAAATAATTGAACAAGATGTGTATCAGAGACTACCCCAATGCCAATGGAAATGCAGCATTGATACCTAAGGCCAGGAGAGTAACTCATCGTGCTTGTTTTCCAAAACAAGTTAACTCTGAGAATATTTACATTCAATCACTAGCTTCATTTTGGAACAGCTACATTCTCTAGCTGTCTGTGCATGCCCCAATATGCTTTCTCTAAAGGAAATTGAAACATGTTACTGAAGTGCTTATGTACAGTGAGTGAGGAGACAGGCCCTGTGAAAGCACTTGGCTCTCCCTCTGCATTGTATAGGACATTGCGTGTCCTATTTTGGGGGCATTCCAAGGTCTAAAATAGGGTGTTTGAACCTGGCCCATCAAACAAATCCAACCTCCTTCAAACCATGCTTACTCAGGAAATCCTTAGGGTTTGAGGGTTTGGGTTTGGTTTTTTTCAAGACCACCCTTGGTTTTTCTTTCAGTTTTAAGTTTTCTATCGTTCTTTTTATCTCCACATGTTTATTCAGAGAATAGTGAAGTCCCATCAGCATAATTTTAATGCCTTTCCTTATGTACCTGTTTGATACCCATTTTTTCATAACAGAAACAAAACCTGTTTCTGGTGGTTGTCAAAATAAAAAGGCAATAGTTACACTTGCTAGCCTTGATTTTTTGTTTTACTCAGCCCATGACAATAGCTGGTGCTGATCAGTCAGGTCGCTTAGTAATAGATATGTTTACTTGAATAACTTATTTTTGAATAAAGGGAGGAAAGTGGTGAGCTATGCTAAAACTCTTGGGCCCATAAATCTGACAAGGTTGGATGAGTAATTGCTAAGTGCTCACAGGTAAGTTGTTCATGTGTTTTAGTAAAGATGGTGATGGAGCAGATATTGTTACCAGGGTTACAAAGCATGACAAGTAATTATAAGCCTGAAGTTAATTTTACAATGGACTGAAGAAAAATACTGTCCTACACACTTGTGACTGCACAAATTAAGACTGGAGGTTAAGACTTTGGTACGGTCCAAGAAAATAACAAGACCTTGGTTGGCATGCTGGCAGCACTCCAGATAGCCTACGTTATACTGTCAGGAAATTATTCTGGTAGTTCTGTTACAGAATTAAAAAAAAAAAAAAACCAAAAAAACTTTAACTCTTGCTACCATTATAATTGCAAGAAGGGAAAGAAAATTGCATAACCGGTTTGTTTGGTTTTACATAAAATGGGTGTTATTCCTACCTCAGAAGAAAGTTAGCTAAAAACCAGAAAAATGAGCCTCTTGACAAAATGTGACAATGCTTGCTTGTAAAAAAAAAACAAACAAAAAAACCAAAAAATGAACAACAAACAAACCACCAAAACAACTTTACAAATAAATGTTATCCTTCCTTTCCCCCTTTACTTTCAATTACTTTCAAATTTTGTGGTTAACAGGAAGTTCTGTGGGGTGGCAAAGAAGTAGGTTTTAAAAAGAGGAGTTGTGATGTTGCAAAGGAAACCCAAGTAGGATAAAAAGTATTCCTTAACCTTCTTAAAAAGAAACCTAGTAAGAAAAGACTTCTTGCTTCCTCTCTCCTTACATGTACGTGCAAATGATATGTATCTATAAATATAGAGAGATTTACTATGTGAAATTATATAAAGGCCACAAGAAAAGATTCTTCCCTCCCATTCCTCCCCCCCGCCTTAAGTGAAGGCTGGTTGCTATATGGAGCAAGCACCTTATTATAGAGAGCAGAAACACTTGAGAACCTGAGGTGGTATGGTACACCACTGCAGTAATCTAATTTCCGTTCCTTTTAGAATAAAGGAATAAATAGAAAAATTTTACTTACTTGAAAATTGACTGTAAATATGTCATTTGGAAAAGTTAGTTCCTATTTTGCTTGTCTTAAATACCAGCTTTTCTGTTCTCACTACAGAAATCCTTCTGGTGCCTAAAAGCTGAGCTGAATAGTAGCTGCTTATGTAATACCTATAGCACTGGTCCTGCCCTTAGGTTGACCTGTGTAATGCTACTGCTTTCAGATTCACGCATGGGTGCCTTTGTGGGAATAACACACCTTTGCAGTTAGGCATTAACCGCTGTACTTTGAGTTACTCTCCATCTGTACGTTCATTTAGGCCTCTGTGGTTTTCAAATTTTCTGGCTGTCTTTGCCATCTACTGAGGTTAGAAAGTTCCTGTTAGTCTCTGTCCTCACTGATATTTCTGAGAGCACATCTGGACTGATCCCTTAGAGCCACATTTTGAGAACAAACTTTATCATTTCTGTTTGGGTACCTAGTACTCAGATTCTTCACCTTCCCCCTCTGCATCATATGATTTTGTTGATCCCTTAGAGCCACATTTTGAGAACAAACTTTATCATTTCTGTTTGGGTACCTAGTACTCGGATTCTTCGCCTTCCCCGTCTGCATAATTTGATTTTGCTTTGATTGCTTTTTAGAAACAGCCTGTCCTCGTAGCAGAAGTGCTCCATCCCCCTGATTGCTTTTTAGAAGGATGGAAGGCATCTTTGCATAGACTGACTTTTTTTTTCCCCCCTGAAGCGAAGGCATCTTTGCATAGACTGACTTTTTTTCCCCAAAGTTCCAATATCCCTTTTTTTATCAGTCTACAGGGTATATGGAGTTTGTAATTGGACATCAGAACACTATCTGCCAGTGGTGAGGAGGCAGATTACTTACACTGACTCACAAAATCCCCAATGTGTTGTACAGATGTACTCACTTGCCAGGCTCCATATTTCCCTTCTGGGTGAATCCTGTGGTCAGCGTTGAACCTTGAATGCAAGATGCTGAAAGCCCTTTAACAGTGCGGTCTTTTTCTTCAGAAGACGGGTGATGCTGACACTGTCAGCTCTACCACTGTTCAGAACAAACACACACACAGTGTTTCTCTGATGGGCCTCTTAACATTTCTGTTGAATTTGAGAGAAATCAAAGGAAGATCCCAACTGGCATTCATTTGGTGACGTGCATCGCCTTCTCCTTATCCATCCAGCTCTACTGTTTTGTTGTCCTGCATGGACCACAATGAAACTTGGAGGTTTCCAGCTCTCAGAACTGATGTTAGAATCAAGAGGACTTTGCCCTTTGCAGAAACATGGAGATGAATGTCGGTAATTAATCTAGCCTGGGCTGTAGCATTTGCTAGCTATGATCTTAGGTTCATTAAGACTCTCAGTAGATACAGCATCCCAGTGCATCACTAATGGGATTTTTCTCTGTGGTGTCCTGGCTTGAGGATATGTCGGAATTAATTCTACTGGCTTCAATTTTACCAAAAAGAGTCCTGGTTTCTGTAATCTTGTTTGCCATCAAAGATCTCCAAGATTCCTTTTCTTGATGCTGAATCTTTCAGGATGCTGTCATGACTGCATTTGAATCTTCATGTGCAAGCAGCCATCCAGCAGATTGGTGGAATCTGTCTAATCAGGGGAGAGGGGGAGTCTACCTCTTAAGAAAAAAGTACTTATAAAAAGAATGTGCAAAATCTTGCCTGTTATCATCCATAGAAGAACACAGACCAACTTATATGACTTTTTGGCTTCACATTGATGCAAGGTCACCTTCACCCCAAGGCCTCCATTCCATTTATTCCAGAACACTGTTTACAACTGAAGTCCCGTGGTATATGCTAAGCTCTCTGAAAATGTACCAAAGTGATATCTAAGCTATTGGTGACAGGCCAACGTGCCACGTGCTGCCTGATAATGGTGGTGAAGTTCTTGAAATATTTGGTTGGAGTTTTTCTCCCATCGTAGAGAACAAGTCTATAGTGACTCCTCAGCTCAGTCACAAACTCTGATTAAAACCACTGAAATAAATGCTTATATTCATATACCTTCTGCATGAAGCTAATCCTTCTGATGGCATTCGAGTTGTCAGGAAGGTTTCATCTGCTTGTATTAGCAGTCTGATGTGACTTGTGGCCTTACCCTACATTTTCATTTTAGGCTGGTGCTAAGGTCTGTAATGACCATGAAATCCACTATGGTGGGATTTATTTCCCCCAAAACGTGTCTGTGTGCTGGGATACTTGTTTGTTTGCTCAGAATAGCATATGTAACAGGTTTAGGCTTGCTTCACCTTACAAACACTTCCTCCACAGGTTCCTGTAGAAGTCTGTGGTAGTTTGTGCCTCAGCTCTTTATGAATATAGTAATAATTTTCATACTGGGGAGGCTGTTCCAAATGAACTTCAGGCTGCCTGTCTGCTCTCCAGAACTGAAAAGGTGGATCAGCTAGTTGTGATGAGAGAGCATTGGGCTGCATTTTATAGGCTCCCTCCGAAATCTTCAATTCCAGATGTGGCAGAGTTGGCCCTCTTATCAAGCACGGCATTGTTACAGGCTGTATTTCTCTAGTTGTGTTTCATGGATGTGAACGAGCAATGTGCACATGATAAACAGTACAAAACCAGAAGCTACTTGCTCCTCTGTGTACGTATGTGCATGCGTGAGGATCCTTTTTTTTGTGTCTCTTGTTCTGCCGTCTCTCCCCTTGTTTTGATAGTCTTGTGCATTTGTGCTTCAGTAGCTGGAGGGAAATTAAGAAATAAGACTGGGTGTGTGCACGCTGACTGGGGAGCACTTGTATAAAAATCTGATGTACTTGAAATGTGGTTTTATCCACAATGGAATATGGACAAAATGTCATGAAGTTACTGCAAGTAACTTCTCTTGTGCGCTCAGGAATAGAAAATGACTCTTAGTTCTTTACAGTCCTTCTGGCTCTGCTGCTCTGTGGGTCGGGGAAAATTAGTGAAAACTTGTCTCGTGTTGAAGTAAGATGTTACAGCATCAATTTACACGCCTCATGCTTTAGAAAGTTAAACTCCTGTCCTTCACCAGAAATAATTGGGTTGGAGAACTGCCAACTATTATGGATTTATCAGGAGCACCACCGCTATTTTGGTTCCTCTTTTTAAGAGCTGTTATGAAAAACGAATGTACTTCCAAAGATACACAGTTACGTTTGCCTGCAGAAGTTCCTTATACACTAGGAGGAAAAAAAGGACTTAGTCAGCTGTGAGTAAGATTCTTCCTCAGTGACTCCAGGACTTCTCCAGCAAACACTTCTTTTTCTTCTGCTTAATATTTGCAGGATTTAGTTTTATGTTTCTGTGCTCTTGATGGTTCTTGTTATCTTGCTTCATATAATTACCAAATAAAAATGACAAAAAATTGAAGAAAAGGGTAAAGGAAAAAAAAGGACAGACACCCCCACTCCCCCAAAAAACCCCAAACCTCCAACATCATAGTAGTGGGGGTTTATATAATTCCTTAATTGTTAGACCATGCTCAGGGGTTTATGACTTCACCTGTTTCCAGTCTAAGTGACTTTTCCAGTTCAGGTGACTTTCAGTGTTTGCACACGAGGGTCATGGGATCAAAACAATTACATTTGCTGTTGTAGCTATAGTCTGTGTAAATACTGAATATCACGTTCCTCCCACAGGATAGTCCGTTACCATGTCATACAAAAATGTTAAACAGCTAGAAAAGTGTATGTTACAATCACTGTGCAGAACAATGGAATTGTTTTCCTGCAGTAATTTTATAGCTTTCCTTAGAGGTGTGTTTCAAGTCAGATTCTGGATTGTTGACTGGTGTGGAAAAGAGGAAAATTTATAAATGGAAGTGCTCCTGCATTGGTCATATATAATTTAACCCAATTGGGAATATTGTTTGTGCTAAACCTATCCAAAGGAAAAATTATTGGATAATGCAGGAAGCACTTTAATGATTAAGTAAGTAGTGTTAGTAGGTATATTAAGGCTTCTTGTTTGTTTGTTTTTGAGTCTTGCAATTAAATGTATTGTTATCTCTGAGAATTGCCATAGTAAGATTTTGTCCTTAAACTTTGAAATATTCTTTTCTTTCCTCCTAGGACTTCATGTTTTTCCCACATTTGTAATATATGAACTCACAGTCTTACTATTCCTTACGTTGTCTGTCGTCATAATGAAGGTATTTCTTTTTCCTTTTTTTTTTTCTTTTCTCTTTTAATGGTCTAAATAATCTTTGTGCTGCATGCCATAATGGAAATTCTGTGCAAGAGCTGACTAGAATAGTTTGGTACAATATTCTTAGGATATTAAAAATACTTAATGTTAAAAATAAGTTACACATGGAGAAACGTCTGTTTAGCTTGGGATCTATGGCAAAGTTATTTAGTGTTTTTATTATAGCAAACAAGATACTACTTTCTACTGTGCAGTGTATATTTGTCTCTTTTGACATTAATACAGAAGATACATTTAGAAGTCCACTAGTTTATGTCCAGAATTATTGTATTTGATGCATGGTATCTTACAAATATTGTACTATTTCATCTGTTGCACTACTTTTATTTAAAAAAAAAACAACCCACAACCAAACCCACAACAACCCCCCAAAAAAATCAATTTTTAAAGTTTGTCTTGGCAGTGCTTGTGCTTTCTCTGATTCTTCCAAAGACGAGCCAGTATATCAAGTGGATTGTCTCAGCAGGACTGGCACAAGTCAGTGAATTCTCTTTTGTTCTGGGAAGTAGAGCACGCAGAGCAGGGATCATATCTCGGGAGGTAAGCTGTTCTATAGTTATTAATTTCATTTTTTGCACCTGAATAACTTGCTGGGATTTTGTATTACAGTGTATTTGAAATACCAATATGTTCCAATTTTGTGGCCTCTCTTAACTGCTAAAAAGTAGAATCAGCCATACAAATGGGGAGATCTATGTCTCTGACAGGGTTCTTAGTTCCATTTTTTACTTGTTGCATATTGTACTTTAATATTTTAAATAGCAGGTTTTACTTTTGAATAGCTTAATTCTAAATGCTTTGCCTTAGCTGCTCTCACTTACACCTTTGTTATTAACTGAGCAGTGAGTTGTAGATAGCACCTAAGTCACTAAGACTGAGAAGCCATTGCTTTTAAAATTCTGGTATAGTATAGAAAGAGGTAACTGAGAGTATAGGATTTGACTAAGGAAATATCAGTAAATAAGAACCAGAAAGCAGATATAGAGAAGTGGAAATTGCCTTAATATTTAAACAACCAAACAAACTTGTAATCTTTACCTGCAAAGCTTGCTAATTTTTAAATCCTCTGCAGAAGAAACAACCAGCTTTTTCAATAGTCATAGAAAAAATTCCCTAGGAAAGAAACCTTAAACTTAGTTCTATATTGAAGCTGCGAGAATGCCTTTTTTTTTTTTTTTTTTTTTTTTGCTGACCATTCAAAAGGTCTAGGAGGGACTGATCCCCTTCTGCCGTTCCCTGACAGTAGTCATCCCTTTGCTATACACAGACCTCCATGTACAAGAAAAAAACCTTTGCACACAGAATAGGAAACCACAGCCTCTGGTTGTATCCATCTGCCACATTCCTGCCCCTAGATGCTTCAGTGCAGGACTAAAACCCTTCATCCTGCAAAAATGCTTTTTTTTTTTTTTTTTTTTTTTTCCAATATGTCTGCTTTGTGAAATAAGGTAAATTATGGCTGCAGAGATACAAAAACTGACCTCACTTTCTAGCACTAGCTGCTTTCTCCTCTGTATCTCTGCTCACAAAAACACTGTGCTGGCGCTGCGAGGTTTTCATTGTGTGAGCAAGTGGGCTGCATAATGCTGGAACCAATTCCAAATGAAGCACGTGTGAAAAACTTACACAATGCTGTTCACTTGTGTAGGTAAAGGTGATTCATTTTCATGTTCGCTCCTGCATATAATTAAGAGTTATAAATATTGTATGTTTGTATAGAGTTTCAAGATACCCATACGTGATCCCAGAACCAGTTTAGGGGCCCACCCACTGCGCTTGGAGGCCTTTAGGCTTTCATTTTTTTTCTGTTGGCAGCTCTCATGTGATTGTCTACTGTATACAGCTCTCAAATCTCCAAAAGTCATTTTTCTCTTTGAGACCTCAAAACTACTCCCCGTTGCCATTTTGTAAGAATCTTTCAGAATATGTAGTTAAGATCTTATTTCAGGAAATGTGCAGTACAACTTAAAGAGATTTTTGTTTGCTTTTGTGAGTGTATAAAATAGTAGTGCACTTTGCCACTGTATTGTTAAGTCAGAATAGGTTTGGGTTTTTTTAATAAAATGGTATTTGGCCTTTGACCTTTTAGCAAACCTTGACCTTTCAAAACTGACCTCTTAACTGTACATGTAAATAATTGTTTTTCTATAAGCTTATGTTTTCTGTACTTGTATCTTTAACCCCAGGTAAACACATAATTAGATGATTTGTGCATGCATTTGTTTGCTTTTGTAACAATATGCATAGTTGGTAAGGAAGACAGGTGAAGTGTTCTGAAAATATTTTCCATAAAAGTCTGATCTCTTCAAACTTCTAGTCACTTCTTCTCTTAGTTATATGATAAACTAAGTAATGGCTTTTATTTCCAATTTTCAGGTTTATCTTCTTATTCTGAGTGTGACTACTCTAAGCCTTTTACTTGCCCCTGCCCTGTGGAGAGCTGCGATTATGAAATGTGTTCCGAGACCTGAAAGACGCTCAAGTACTTGATTTAGACTTGCACATGCACAGAATACATCTTCTTACAAGGAATATCTTCGTTGCTCATTGTATTTCTATGCACTCAGAGAACAAGAGGTTTTGAGTAGTCAGTCCTCTTAACGTGCACTCGGTTATAAGCCTTATACTGACCCTAAAAAATAATTCTGTAATTTGAATTGCACACCTTTCACAAAATTTACTTTCTCTCTGACAGATTAGAATCTGCCAGAGTATTTGTTTGTGATCAAATCAATTACTCAGAGCGTAAGTTATTTCTTTTTCAATTATAGCATCATGCAAACTGTGTTGATTATTTGTTGCCTGAATGTGCCTTTTAATTTTCATCCTATTTTGTTACTGCTGGTTCATCACCAGATTTTGTTTAAAAAGCAAAAAATATTATGGTGCCTATGGTATCTTCTTTCACTAAATGACATGAGTCATTTTCACATTTAGGGGTTGAATATACTAATATAAAATTAATCACAAAACACATTTCTAACAGTGAGTACAAGTGTAGTCCTCTACACAAAGAAGAGGTTTAACTGTTTAGCATCAAACTGGTTTAAGCAGTCAAATCCATATTTCAAATGATGCAGCCAATATTGTATGATATTTTATTCCAAATTATAGCATATGATGTATTTTCTTATAGTGATAACTTTTATTTGTGTTAGTTCTTGTATTTATTTACATACTTGACTAAAAGTTGATGGTAAGAAAAGGGCGTAACTTAAATTATATTTAAAGACTGACAGTTGTCACCCATTCTTTTGCTAACTGCTTTTACAGTAATTGTTTACAAGGTTTGTTTATTTTAAATCAAGACTAAATCTAGTAAAACTGGGAAGTCTAATTCCAAGCAGATGTGAAAAACATATCAGTTCTGTAACTTTGGACTGACACCATGCCAGATTTGAAATTATTCTGAGTAAATTAATTTGTACAAAACTGGAAATGGCAGACTTGGATGTGTATTTGGAACTCCACAACTTTATACTTTGGATTTGCATTGAATAAATTGTTAGTCTCTTTAAAATATCATGTTATTTTGAAAAACAGTGTTTTGAATGTGATCCTAAATGTGTTTTGCTCTTTAAAATGTTCTGTGTAGCAGGATAAGCCTTGTAAAAACCCATTCTTTTAAGTGTCGTAGAGAAAGCTTGCTCATAGACTGTAGTCTACTCTGACAAACAATTTAAAAATCATCTTGAGGTTTATCTGCTAAAAACAATACTATTAAAGATATATTAACACTTTAGGTCAGTATCATACTGTTATCTGAAATAACTTTGGTACCCACAAAAATGGTTAGAAAAATGCATGTTAAACAGGTTTAAATTGCCAATTAAAATGAAAGCTGTCCTCCAAGTAGCAAAACAAAGCCTTGGATGGATTTGTGTGTGTTACACCTCTTTCCTCTACCATAGTAGCCTCAGTTTCCTCCCCTGTTCTTTCTGACATCTGCTGGGCCTGCCAAAATGCAGCTTGGACTAGTCTGGAGTGTGTAAGTACTGTTAGGATAGGGCAGGGCTCATCATATTTGAGCTCTTCCTCACTGGATTTGGGGCTTTCTCTCCAGGCACTTATTCCTCATAAAAGTTGCAGGAAAGTGTGGCAATTCCACCTCTCCTTGAATGGATTCAAAAGTTACTGGGGAACAGTGACAAGTACAAAGGAAAAAGCTGCCTTATAAATGAAATAGTTTGATTATGAGTCTGCAACAGAAAGAAATTTGAAACTGATTTGTCAGTGTACTTCAATATTTTGTACTGAAAATATAGAAATAATTCAAAAGCTTTATGGTACCGTTTGACAATTTATTAGCTCAAACCTTTAGGCTTCTTCAGGTGCCTCACTAAATTAATTTAACTTTGTACCTTAACTGTTGTAGGGAGAGAAATCTTACTGTATTCACCGATCTAGCTCATAGCTCCTGCTTGAAATACAAGCTTCTCTCCTGAATGCCTCATTTTGGTTTTGAAATATGCTTATTTCACATGTTGTTTACCACCTATGATTCAGGGGGAAAAGAAAAAAAAAGGATCTATGAAAGACCATGATAGAGACCTCTGTATGGTTTCCATTATGTCTCTTAGCCCTTGAAACTGTTAAAGTATTAGAGCTGCGATGAGTAAACCTTTTGTCTAAATAAACTGCTGTGGCTAGTTGTACTTCTCTGGAAAATTCTGGTTAGGAGAGTAGGAAATATTGGTGGTTTGTGTCTCTCAAAGAAAGAAAATATTTTCCTGATGACCTTTTAAAGGAGTTGGGTGAAGAGTCCTTTTGGTACCATGTCCAAAATTGCAAAGCAAGTATCTAGATACCTTGCTGGTTCCCTCATCTCTGTCACTTCTTTCCCAAATAATTTTTGATTCAGTCCTGACTTGGCTAGGCTTTTGGAGAACTGGGGAAGGAGAAATAGGAGCCTCATCTGGCTATCAATGTTCACTGCCTCATTGTTGACATAGACTTGGATTGCCTGATTGAATATTAGATGTAAGTTCAAATTACTAATCTTATTAGACAGGTGATAAGTTTATTTACAATCAGCTGTTTGAGATTGTCTCACAGAAATCTGGAGGTATATTGAAATATTGTAAATGTTTCCTGAAATGCAAAAAATGGCTCCATGCCTAATTCCATGGTAAAATGGGGTAGTCTCATGATACAATCTTAGGATAGAAACAACAGGCCTTATTCCTGAATGCTTGTATGGAAAATGAGGAGAATATTTAAGGATATGGACCTGTTGGAAAGAGTGCTGCCGAGGGCCATGAAGATGATGAGAGGGCTTGAGCACCTCTGCTATGAGGACAGGTTGAGAGTTGGGGTTGTTCAACCTGGAGAAGGCTCCAGGGAGATCTTATAGCGGCCTTCCAGTACCTAAAGGGGGCCTACAGGAGAGAGATCGGGAGGAACTCCACATCAGGGAGTGAAGCGATAGGATGAGAAGTAATGATTCTAAATTGAAAGAGGGTAGATTTAGACTAGGTATTAGGAAGAAATTCTTTCCTGTGAGGGTGGTGAGGCACTGGAACAGGTTGCCCAGAGAAGTTGTGGATGCCCATCCCTGGAGGTGTTCAAGGCCAGGCTGGATGGGGCCTTGAGGAACCTGGTCTAATGGGAGGTGTCCCTGCCCATGGCAGGGGGGTTGGAACTCCATGATGTTTAAGGTCCCTTCCAACCCTAACCATTCTGTGATTTTATGTTTCTGTGACTCTATGATTTCACCATTGGCCCACTTAGATATAATTGCAGCGTTTCAGGAACCTTATGCTGTACTCCAGAATGTTCTCTTTCTGTGTCAAGTAGATAAAATTAAAGCAGAGATCCAGAAGCCCTGAATGATCTGTTGAAGAACAGGTGGTGCTTTCTGGAATTTTTTTTGTTTCAGCTAGTTGGATAGTGGTTCTCTCTCATTCATTTATGTAATGATCAGCATAATTTGCATACAGAAAAGCTGATACAGGACAGAAACCTCAGTAATGAGAGGATATTTCTGTGGTGAAGCTGAGCTTAAGGGAGTGGAAAGGAAGGGTCTGCTCTGGGCTTGAATAGCAAGACATTCAGCATACTGTTTGGAGGGGGTTTTTTGGTGGTTGTTTTTTGGTTTTTTTGTTGGCTTTTTTCAGAGGTGGGTGTAACTGGTTGCTTGTTTAATGTGGCTTTCTCTCTGAAAATTGGGAGTTCTTTCATGTTACCCCTTAATTGCTATCTTTGGTCATTGTTTCCTAGGAGGGGAAAGGAACTAAAACAGTTTAAAAGCTGGTAGTGTGGGCCATGCTTATACTTGGTGAGTCATTTCCCTGTTCCCAGGGTCAGATTGCTGTATATGGACCCACAACCACCCTACTTATGGCTCATCCCATACAGAGCAGGCTGTGCTTCAGTTCCTCAGTAGGGAAGGCGTCCAGTGGGAGCTGTGAGGTAGGTTAGAGTAGGATCATAGAATGTTTGGGTTGGAAGGGACCTTAAACATCATGGAGTTCCAACCCCCCTGCCATGGGCAGGGACACCTCCCACTAGAGCAGGTTGCTCAAAGCCCCATCCAGCCTGGTCTTGAACACTTCCAGGGATTCTTGCAACTGTGACTAACTTGAGTCTAGGATGGCTCAGGGAATGCTGTCATTGTGGCCTAGTCTATGAGGCTACATAGCTTTTAAAAAGCTTTAATTCATATTTCATATAATCCTCAAAGATGAGAAGAAAGCAGCCTCACAACACCTTTGTTCTTGTTTTATGCTTGGACAACCTCTGCTTTGCAGAGAGGCGTCTGGGGTTGCCCAGTATGGCAGAATAGCGCCGTGTGATGATGCTTGATGGAGGGTGTGAGAAACCTAGCGTGGTCTTGCTGCCTGTTGGAGTGAACCCAAGGAACGGTCTAACCACAAAGGCACTCCTGAGGTTTGTCTAGGGAAGGAATCTCTAGTTCTGCTCTGTGCACAATCCTGGCAGTGCTCCAACATGTGGGCAGCGACAAAGGTGGAGGAAGCTGGATCCCTAAGTGACAGGGGGCATGCCACAGTTAACATCTTCTTTAGAAACAGCAATGGCTTATAAGGAGCAGCAAGTGCCAGACATCCACTACTAAGATGACCTGAACATGGCATGGGAGCCAACAGAACTAGCGCAGCGAGCAGGAAGAGCAGCGAGATGCCCTAAGGGCTGGGACATGTGTGGCCCACCCCACCCTAAAGGAAACAAAAGGCAGAAGAGAAAGGCATGCCTCTACCAGCTTCACTTGGTAGCCCGGGAGCTCTGCTGCTTGGGTTCTCCCACTGCCTCGGCTCAGTAATTACCACTGCCGGGTGGGAAAAACTTCTTGACAGTAAGGACAGGGGAGACCAGGAAAATCTCCTGATTGCCAGAGACAAATTGGACAATGGTGTGACCGGAGTGGCTTAGGGACAAGTGATCCCGCCTTGGGGGACAAAATCTAGGTCAGGGAATGGCAACGCTTTCAAGGTTATGGTTCCAAGCTGTATTTTTTTATTTCCTAAAATAGAGCAGAAATTTGAGAATTGGGAGATGCTACTTCCCAAAGAGGCCAGATGCTGACAAGCTTGTCAGCTGGTACTAGGTCTGAATTTAAGCCAGGAGCTTGCACAGGTCCCTCTCTTAAGAGGGACGGCTTCCAGTTCTGTAGGTTCTGTTCCAGTAGGTCTAAATGCGTCCACATACATGTCCTCTGGCATCTGTTGTAGGTTTCTGGCTATAGATGACCTCGAGTTTCCTCACGTCTGTCATACAGTTCTGCCACGCTGATGCTGTCTGAAGGCATGATCTGTTCTCCATTTCAAGCACACTTAGAGGGGGGAGGCAGGCCACAGAAAACAGGAATCACCCTTTCACCACTACAAACACAAACTAAGTCCTAAAACTCCAAAATTCCTAAGAAAAGCGAGCTCAGAGATTAGGGAGACACCGAGGGTTTTTTCCACTGATACCAGTCTGCCAAAATAGTTGTGAACAACCCTCTGCTAAAGAAAAACACACCTGGGAGAGGGTATGCTTGGGCAGTTAGTAATGTGTTAAAATAAATGTTAGCAAGCCAGGGTCCTATCTCTCCTCATATGTGCTTGTTCAGTTGTCTGGCAGGAAGCTCCTGGCAGTGAGAGGCTTATGGGGAAGCACAAGCAGCACAGCAAGGCTACCTGACATGTAAATGGAAGAATCTGAGTCACTAAAAAATAGGTGGTCTTCAGTCACCGTTTCTTTACTGACCAGGCCGAAGAGTGCATCAATTCTGGTGTTTGCAGAGGAGCTGTGTAGTTTGCAAAAGTAGGCAGTGGCATGAAGGTCTATCCTTTAATTGCCACTGCTGTTCTCTACTAGTGATCTTGGTCCCTGCACATCACAGTTGCTATTGCATTATTTTCTACTTTTCTATTCAGAAGTTTGTCAATTTTGCTTTGTACTAGAGAAGGTAGAAGTTTTTTCTTCAACTTGAGAATTTTTCAAAATGGCACTAGGACCATTTTGAAAAAACATCAGAGTAAAGGCTTTGTATCTTAGCACAGTCATTAAATTCTATCTTTCTCAAAAGCACATCTACTTTTTTGGTAATCCCTTCTTCACCCTGTGACAGACATACCCTGTTGAAGGTGTATTCCTGGAGATGGCTGGAGCTTGTGGTAGTTGGGATAGTGGAACAGGGGTTTTTTTTCTACAAGAATTAATGTAAAAAGGCAGAAGGGGGGTGCAGACACGGACAGTGTGCCTGTGGATTTAAACTAACTGTATGTAAGACCTGGAGGATGAAGAGCAGCACCATCAACTTGAGGAGCTGCTGCCTTTTAGGAAGCATTTTTTCTGCAGCTGGCTGGGGATCCTTCATGGATTTTGTACCTCAAAAGTTCTTGTCATTCTCCATAGATAAAAATGTATCTTCATCATCATCTCCTTTCTTTGATATTCACTGCCATCAGGCTTAGTCAAGAAGAATGAAGAAGTGGGGTAGTCATAGTCGTTGCCAGAGCAGGTTACTGCATATGTAGCCATGGAAGCCCAGCAAGTGTGTGGGGGGTTATTGTGAATAAAGAACTTCGAAGATTGCTATTTATCAAGAAAATGAGGGTAGCTAGTGTTTCCTTATTATTATAGAACACAACTCCCCCAAAGTCTTAAAAATAATAAAAAAAATTAAGGTATAAGAGTAACTGTGAGTCACCTGATGAAATGCATCATCTCCCACATCTGCTCTGTTTCAGTACAGAGGCTCTGCTGGTTGGGGCGTGTTTTCCCAGGAGGGTCATCCTTCCCAGGCACGATCAGGAGGCAGCATGGTTTCAGAGGAGGGTTCAGCTGTGGGCTTCCTGCTCCCCTCTTGGTCCCGTCAGGGTTGGCATCACACGAGGTGGCTGCAGCTCCCCTCGTACCCACTCGTTACAAGCAACGCAGCTCCTGAGGTATAAGGCTTTGCCTTTGCTGCCACCGTTACAGCTACACCTTTACAGCCCCTGCTCTGCACGAGGAAAGCTTTTTTTTGGCCAAGAATTCCATCCCGCTTGTACAACTATCATCCCACAACCCTCGCTCAGGGCGGCAGCAGAGTGGGGCAGGCGCAGCTCCCGCAGCCTGGAGCTCTCACGCACCACCAGGGCTCCTTGCTGACCCGTTCCGAGCCTGAGCGAGCAGCGACCGCCCCAGCGGGAAAACACCCGCTTGGATTACGATGAACCCCGAATTATAGCCCGGCTCGAGCAACGAGACGCCGTGAGGAAAAAGCACCGGCGGGATGTTGTGGCAACTCACCGGCCCGGGTTCTACCCTCGGCCGTGACGCGGGGCTGGCCTTCCCCCCTCAGCGCTAAGGACGCGGCGGTAGCCTGGCGTCTTCCCGCTCCCCCTCAACGGCGCGGCGCGCGCGGGGAGGCGGTTGAGCGCTGGGCGACCACGTGCCGGGCGGCTG
>NW_015090859.1:1002788-1017117 GCF_001431845.1 Calidris pugnax | reverse complement strand
CCCTTGGGGGGGGCTGGGGGGAAGCTGGCCCCTGAGGCCTACTTGTGCCTGCTGCTGGAAATGGGGGTGGGGAGGAGGAGGAGGAGGGAGGCCGGGGGAGTGATCTCTTCCCCCCCGCGCCCTGCTCTGCGGTGTTGCAAGGGGCGCAGCTGGACAGGGACCGGCCCAGCGTGGGCTGCCCCGCTGGGAGCGGGTAGGTGTCGGGGGGAGAGCTCACCCCCCCGCCCCCCCACCTCCCGAAAAAGAGCATTTCCCACACGTGGGCGTGGGGTGGGGGCTTAGGGGATGAATTGGTGGTGACAGAAAAGTTTTTTTTCCCTCTTAAAAACGTGTTTTGTTTTTTTTTAAAGTAAATTGCCTTTGGTGGTATTCAATAATTTCACTTGTAAAACTCCCTCCTTTCATTTTTATAACTAATGTTGTCTCTGCTTGCTTTCTAGAAAATAGCATCATTGTCTCTGTGCCCTGCAGCCGTCAAGATTTTAAGAGGACTGATTTCTAGTTTTTGGTAACATGGCAAAAGATGTAAGTATATTTGTAGTGCATCATATATGGAAGTGTAGCTCATAGAGTGTCTTTGGTTTTGTTAACAAAAGCAAACCAGGTCATGCTTTGTAATAGCTGGCATTAATGAATATATGAAACTTACTTTATCTATGTTGTACATCAAGCCTAGGCTATATTTTCCTGTGGATGTAACAGCATAAAACAGCTTCAGATCTGCAGCCATTTCTTCAGTGTAATTACTCTTAAGAATTCACTATGCTCATAAAAGCACTTGGGCCATTGGCATCATGTGTGTTCACGCTGAACACTAAAACAGCTTGCTCTTGAATTGGATTTAAAAAACCCCAGCAAATACTGTTCAGATGACGGGGTTGTCATTGACTAATGCTGTCAACTAGCATCACCTTTCTTGTGTTCCAGGTGGCATCATATATTCAAGGGAGGGAAGATGGTTCAGTCTCCATATTTGTTCATTGTTCTGTCTCTGTCTACCAAAAGATCCTAGTTAGTGTCCATAAAAACAGGCTTTAGGGACTTCCATCATAGACTTCCATTACCATTAAGGTTAGAGGCTTTGATTCTGTGGCCTACCTCTTGAATCATATTTGCTCTTTACCAATTCCAGTACTTTTAAAAAAATGAAATTGAAACAGGTTCTGCATTTAAGATGTAATTCATCGTTAATACCTAATATAATTGGGCTTTCACATTCCGTTGTAAACAGGTTCTGCATTTAAGATGTAATTCATTGTTAATACCTAATATAATTTGGCTTTCGCATGAAAATAAGACAAGCTACTAGGCCGTATTCAAATTAAAAAGTATCTCTCCTTCCAAAAGCCCCCCAAAAATGATGGCATACAAGCTAAGGAATAGCGATACAAGTAAAGTTCTTAAACAGCGGGTTGCAATCTAATTTGGACTGTTGCAGCTTTCAAATAGCAAGAATTTCCATTAAATAGTGATTGGTTTAACAAATTGATCTTCTAGAGAAATTTAGTAGTTCAGAAGCAACTGAGGACTGTTGCAGCTTTCAAATAGCAAGAATTTCCATTAAATAGTGATTGGTTTAACAAATTGATCTAGAGAAATTTAGTAGTTCAGAAGGAACTGAAAAACAGCTTAATGTGCAAAGGAGCAACCAGAAATACATAGTCACTCAAAGCTTGCCTGGAAGAGATAAGGGTGGCCAAGTACGTTACCGATAGCAGAGTTCAGGGAATGAAAGGCGGTATAAGCGGGAAGAAAATGAAAGCAGAATGTTAGACTAGGAGATGAAATTGAAACAGTTCAAAGTAGTTGAGGTAGCAAAGTACATTTGTTTAATATTAGCTTTGGGAGAGAGATAAACTAAGTGAAGTGCTAGCTGGAAATGCTGATGAATATCCTAGAAGGTCTAGGGGAACAGAATGAGAATAAAACATTTAAGAAAGAACCTAATTTTTGAAAGATCTAGCTTATTCTAGAAAAGAGTAGTTAAGGGAGGAATAACATACATGACAATAAACTTCAGAAATGGTAGAAGATCCCAAAGATAGGAAAGTAAATTGTTTTCAGTCTCTTTATTACAAGAATTAATAAGATGAACTTGGAAAAATTAAAATCTAGGTCAGGTTTTAGGTAAAATTTTAAGGGTACTTGAGCACCGGAACAAGGTAGCTAGAAAGGGTATGAAATCTTAATTGAAGGATTGTCTAACCTGTTCTCGAAAACCTCTACACATGCTTAATCCTCCCTGAGGGAAGAAAGATGAACTGCTTACCTTTTTTGCAGACTATTACATACCCACCATTACATGATGTCTAAAAAGTGTAGTGAATGCTGGGAAATTTTAAAATTCCAAGTCTGCTTATGGGCCCTGTTAGGTTTGATTAAATGCTAGAAAATAGACGTGCTAATTGGTGTAATAGTTTTTTGATTTTCAGAAGGGAAGAGAATGATTCCCATGGTTTTTTGTCCAAAATCCAAGTTCCTTTCCTAGCAAAATAATAGAATTAATCACAATAGAGACAGTATCATGAAATTTCTGGGCACAGAATCTATGGAGGCCTGCATTGCTGTAAATTTAAACATTCTGACATGGAAATATTGCTGTGATTAATGGCCTGTGGTTCTGCCATGTCACCTATCAAGTGCACTAACTGACTGTGAGATGTAGTGGTGAAGAAGATGGCATAGTTGATGAATGCCCCCACCCCTTCCTTCCCTTTTTTCTCAGCAGAGCTGAGGTAGCTAAACTCTGGTAAGGGCTGCACTGCTACGATGCCAAGTCTGGGCTTCAGGTGGCATTTCATGTGGCCAAGCATGCTGTGGTGTGCTGCAGCCTGGGAAGGCAAGGCTTGGCGTGTGTGTCCCACTCTTACTCTGTGCTCCTGGGCCCGCACTTGCCCTGGTGAGGGTGAAGCCCTGCAGAAGGGGAAGGTGTGGAGCTTGGGCGCCACAAGATAACATGCTCCTACTTAGCTCCTCCTCCCACCTGCCGCAGGAGAGCACTTTGCCTTTTGTTGCTCGCTTCCAGCTCTTCTTATACCTCTTTTTTATAAAAGCTACGTTTTGAAAAGACCTGTTTGAAAAGTCGAATACTTGCAATAGTTTGCAAACTGAGACTTTACTGGGTAATTGAACAAATGGGGAGCATGATGGAGAATACCGGCAAACCTAATTAAATGTTTTTATAAAGGATCAAATAATTACAGAAGTACTCATCGGGTAAACTGGTAAGATAATGCTTAGGAGTCATTTGACCCGAGCCTAAGTTCTGTTAAATAATACTTTAAAAATGTATCCCTCTAATGCTTTTCAGAGTGTACAATAAAGAGAAAGTAAGCAACAAAGCATTGATTTTTTTATTTTTTTACAAAATACTGTAATTTCCTTGGCAGTGGTCAGGAAGCTTTGAGGGGGGAAAATACATACTCATATTTACCACCTTAATTAAAAGCCTGCAGGTGGAGCTTAAGAGCATAATCACAAGCAATGTTAGAGCTGGATAAGCTGAAAAATAGTAATGGAAAAAGAGAAATACTAGCTTGTGAAGTCTGAAGTATCTGTAGGTATATCAATTTATCTTTTTGAAAACTTATATAAAGGGCATGGGATCTGGAATGCAATAAATATAAAGGGGAAGAAAGGAGCAAACTCATTTTTCCGTGTTATCCTGGTAATAGTAATGAGCGTAGCCATTTTGGTTTTATGTAAGTGAACACTGTGTGAAGGTGAGAATTAATTATAACACAATCAGCCAGATTGGCCATGGAAGATTACATTCAATTCAGAAGATCTTAGTTACTAGAAAGACTTTTTCTGTAATTTGAAGGAATAATGTTAAAAACACACGTGGACAAGAGAACACCAACTGCAGTGTCTCAAGGACTTGAATACCTTGGGAGTAGGATCATTCTGTTGCTTGTCAGAGGCAGAATGACAAATTGAAGTCAGTAGAGTTGTGTACAGTGTTATTTACACACTTAAGCCGTATAGGAGGTTTCTTGGTCTGAGATGGGGATACTCATCGCATGCCTCCAGAACCTCCAGAAACTCCATCTTAGCCAATATTCCTCTTTCTGGTTAATCAATGTCATTCTGTTAGACTTTGCTGAGTCTACTGTAAACTCTTTCACTGCTTACAAATCTGGCACCTTCCAGGCAGGAGCTGGAGGAGCCAAATGTACACACTGAGGTCCTTAGCTGACTTGTTCTGCTCACTGGATTCATGGGATTAATGGTGGGGAGCGGCGTTCCCTAAGAGAAATGGTGACCTGTCTATCCTTGGCATGCTTAAAACTAGGCAGGATGTAGCATCAAAAAAAGGGGCAGGAATTACTGAAGCCAGAGAGTAAATTTGGCAGCTTAATTTTTTGTCTTCCAACTCCCAGTAAAAGACTGAGGACCAGTTGCTGGCCACTTTTATATTCAGTTATGTATTAGAATTATGTGTAAATTAAATCGATATATACTTTTTACTATGAATGATGAACATACCTTCCACCATTAAGATTAACAGTTTCTGTAGTGTAGCTGAAGATCCAACTTGGGGTATGACACTGATTCTCCTCTCCCTTCTGTTGCAAATCAACTGCTGAGGCCCCTCAGACAGCTATAAAGAAAGAGAAGCTTGTGGCTCTTTAAGATCCACTGTTAAATAGAAAAGAAGTAGCAGGAATCATTTGCAGGAACTGGGTCTATTAGAGGCAATAGTCCATTGCGTGGTGTTAGAGCAAGTACTGAGGAGAAGGGGGCTAGACAAAAGGATTGAGCAAGATTCCTTCTGATCTCAGAGATTACATGTATTGAAATACATGAAATACATAAATGAAATACTCTGTGTGGTAGCAGTTGCTTGTTTCAGTTGTTCACCATTATTGCATGGGTTATTTCCAGTCATTAAAAAAATAATATGATGAACATGCAGTTGAAAACTAATTTAGTGTTTCACAAATTTTTTGAACTGGCATGCCACTGTTAATCTTCAGATTTTCTCACAGACTAAAATGTCTTTCTTGGGAGCTGTTTGTCTGGAAAGCTCATGCATTTTACTCTTTCATAGATTGCTGGAAGTAGCATTTTCTTTGGAACCACTACATGAATTATATTGAGGGATTTTTCTTTTGATCTCTAGTTTGCATAAAACTTACTGTATCTCTTTAGTATTTCATGGTGCTTTTATTAATCTCATTGAGCAGTAGCTATGGCCCGTGCGTCTAACTTTGCAAAGGAAGCCTTGTGCACACGTGTAGATCTGAGGACACCATGTAAGAAGTCTTGCCTGCATGAAGTTCAACACCTGATCTAACATTACTGTTTAAGAGATATAGAGGCGTAGGGATTAAGGTTGATGTCTTACATTATTTGATTATGCAGAATACATTCACGTATGTAGTTTAATCCAATGAATTTATTTCACAGTATTAATAAGTATTTTACTCAAAGAATATTTTAAAAAAACCCACACAGCAAATTAATTTCTTACAGCAACTTTATTGGATAGGTCAGTAAGTCTGTTGGATTTCAGGAAAGAAGTACATCGTTGTTTCTGTATAGTAATTTTGGCAGAACACTGCAAAAGTTGTACTTTTTAATTGCTTTTATGGGGTGCTTTTACATCAATCTTGAGCAAGTCTTTGTGGTCTGAAAAGGTTACATTTGGGTTGGATTAAAAAGGTATATTTTTGGATCTTTTTTACATGATGTGCTTTCAACATCTAGAAAGTATTGAAAAATCTTCAAAACGTTTTTCAGACTTTTCTTAAAATATCAGCATGTGTTTTTCCTTTTATGTTTGGTTATGTACTGGGAATTTCAGTGAGGTGGTTAAGTCTTTAGTGGATCTCAAGTGGTTCATGCACCTTTTTTGATATTTGAGTTCAGCAACTTCTCAGTAGCTTAATCTATTTCTAGTCACCTTTAGTGAGTTCTAATGTGTTCAGAAGTTTGCAAACGGAAGATCAAATAATATTATGAAATTAGGCATCTCAGTTTAGGATTTCAAGTGGTGGTAACATTTTTTTTAACTATGCATTTTAGAAGGCAGAAGGAAAATGATCGCAAATACACAATAAGAGTTGTTGTTGTCCCCCCCGCCATGTTGGTTTGTATGTATAAGGCAGAAGGTAGCATCTCAGAAGTTGCCTGTCAGGTCACTAGTTTATTTGTGTAAATAAAGCATTTTCCTGTAGCCTTCAAGTGTTTAACTTCTTTATTAATACTATGTGTCAGTTAATGGTAGTGGCTTTAAATAGATATATATTTGTAGTATTACTGAGTAAATAACAGTTTGCTAACAATTTAACATGCTAAACAAAAAAGCAGCTTTTAAAAAGTTACACTAGGGATCGCTTATTTTAGTGTTCATATTTGCTTGCCTGGATATCGCTTAATGGAGATTTATTGTGGCTAATTAGAAGTGGGAGGAAAAATGGTCCAATCTTTGCTAAACATTCTCTATGTTGAAGTGGTTCTCAGACAGATAGCAGACAACTTGATTTTAAAGGTTGACAGTGGTCCACATCCTTAAAACCACTGCTGGCTGCTTGTCTTTTGTTAACGTTACATATGCTAAGCATCCCAGGTTACACAAACTTGCTTGAAAATTATGTTGTGGGCTGCTGTAGCCTTACAGTACACTGATAAGGAGCTTGGTGAGACAAATGGTTTTGGAATGAGTCCTGTTTAACATTGCTTGTTGATTTTTGCTGTAGTTCAGATGCTGTCGAACAAACCACTCCGAAGATTTGGCTTGGCTGGAAAAACAAAAGTCTATTTAGGTCAAATCTAGAACGGCACCAGGAGCTAGTGGTGGAAGTGGCTGCTACTGGTACCTTCTGCATACGAGTGTTTAGTCCAGGAGGACACAGATGATGGTTTTATTTTCTGATTGGTTTATGTGGTAGAAGTGGCAAACCAGTGCTTTGATCCTGTTCACCCTAGGAATGTCATCTCAATTTCGCTTCATTCTTACAGCTTTGCAGTTAGTTTTGGGGGTGTCAGCTTTGAATTTTGCTGAAATTGTATCACTTGGGCAAATAAATTCTGGTAAGAAACAACCCAGTGTAACAATTTTAACTTATGTGGTATTTTTGATCTGTGTGGCTGCTTAGACTGGACCACTGTTTGACTTGCCTTCAAAATAATTTTTTCACCTATGATTCTATGATTTAATTTTTGCTGGATTCTAGATGTGTTGCTCTGTTTATAAAAAACAGCCAAGAAAGCTAATGGCCTTGATATGTTTGGCAATAAGGAGAACTTGTGTGTCTTTCTGTATATACTCAGTGGCCAATGTATGTGCAGTATCAGTGCATCCTATATTGAGACCAAAGGCTCACAATGCTTAACTGAGCTAGTAACTTGTATTTTGCTTTTACCTTCACAATTCTGTGTGATCCAGATATTTCCTATCTAGTGCTTTGACTATGCACTGCCAGTTAAGGTGCTAATAAATCCGTTTACTTTTTGGAAGGCTCATTTCTGTGGTGTAGCTCATTGCTGAGTAAGTTGACAAACACATTAATCTTGAAGATGCTGCCATAAACTGAGGATGTGGTATGAACTCTGTTTCAGAAGATGGCTACTGAGACACAGTAAAATAACACGTCTGAGAATTGTGGAGGATCAGAGTCCTACAGCCCGACTTTAAAAGTTCTCTTATATTACTTTACACAGTAAGAAATAGTTCTCACTGACTTCATTTGCAAAATGAAATGCAAATGTTTTAAATATAAGAACTTTCTTTCCTTTCCTGTGATCCTCTATTTCATATCTTAATTGTCTTTTCATTTCTGCAAAAAATGAATTGGGTGTCCCATAAAAAGTCACCTGCATTTACACGATGATTCATTCCTAGAGCATGTTTGCTCTGGTCCCTGAATGAGATGAATCCAATGGGAAAAATAGTGTATTATCATCTTGTTACAAATGACATTTGCCTATGGATAGGGGTAAAAGAAGAATTAAGGTTGTTTAAGCAGAATTATTTCTGATTATAAGCTTTTCTCTACTTTGTAGCTTTGCTAATTTTCTGTTCCGTGTGTTTGTTGCTTCCTGATACTAAAATAAGGCAATCAAAATCCCCCCCTACATTGTCAGTGAAATGGCATATAATAAAATTGAATGGCATAGGGCCTTCACTTTTGTCACAGAATCACAGAACGGTTTGGATTGGAAGGGACCCTAAAGAGTGTCTAGTTCCAACCCCCCTGCCATGGGCAGGGACACCTCCCCCTAGACCAGGTTGCTCAAAGCCCCATCCAGCCTGGCCTTGAACATGTCCAGGGATGGGGCATCCACAGCTTCTTTGGGCAACCTGTTCTAGTGTCTCACCACCTCACAGTAAAGAATTTCTTAATATCTGGTCTAAACCTCACAGTAAAGAATTTCTTCTTAATATCTGGTCTAAATGTATGCCGTTTCAGTTTAAAACCATTAGCCCGTGTCCTGTTGCCACGCTCCCTGATAAAGAGTCCCTCCTCATCTTTCCTGTAGGTCCCTTTTATGTACTGGAAGGCCGCTATAAGGTCTTCCTGGAGCCTTCTCTTCTTCAGGCTGAACAACCGCAACTCTCGCAGTGTGTCTTCCTAGGAGAGGTGCTCCAGCCCTCTGATCATCTTTGTGGCCCTCCTCTGGACTTGCTCCAACAGGTCCATGTTCTTCTTATGTTCTTACTATCTACTTTTAAGTAGTAAAATATGTGGGGATTGTCATTCTGTATGGCTCAAGTTAGGTGCAGTTTGCACAAGGTGTGTGGTTGGTTGCTAGTAAGCTTTGCAAACACCTGTAGCAAAGCAGAGGTATCCTCCTGATGCCTTTGACAAGCTCTAGGAGGAAATGTACTCTAACGGGAATATCTTTCCTTCCCAATTTTTCCCTTTCCTGGTTCTGTCTTTGCTACTTCTTACCTGATTTATTTTGAACTTCTCTGACTGAGTCACAAGCTCTAGGAGGAAATGTACTCTAACGGAAATATCTTTCCTTCCCAGTTTTTCCCTTTCCTGGTTCTGTCTTTACTACTTCTTACCCGATTTATTTTGAACTTCTCAGTCTGAGTCCCAGCTTATTTACCATTTCAGTCATAGTTTAGAACAGATTATATTTGCTTTCCCAGTTCCCATTTTCTTCCCCTCACAGGATCCGATCTCCTTGTCCTGTTAAAGCACTCTCTTAAGTTCTCATCAGTTCTGTTGCCTGTACTTTTTCAGTGACTCCAAGTTTATCTACCTCAACTCTTCATCTGCCATCTTCCACCTGATTTTCTAGTTCGCTTTCTGTCTCCATCCCTGGCAGTCCCAAAATTGTTTGCTTGTTAGTTTCTGTCTGTCCCATTCTTATTCCCATTCTTTAACTAATGTTTTATATTTGGCACCCACTTCTCTTGTTTTGCTGTCAAATCCAGTCCTGTGCCTCAATCTAGGGGGTTTAATCTGCTGTTAGCAACTGAAAATTTATATTCTGAGAAATACTTTTTGGCAAATAGCTATGTTTCTCTTTATCTCTACCCTTTTTGCTCTTCTTTCAGGTCTTTTTCATGGAGTATTCTTAAAATGGGCTCAGTACCTAGAAGCTAGATAGAAGAGATATTTCTGTGGCACAAAACCACCCTTCTGTTCCTCATATTTACTTATCTCAGAGTGTTGGGGGGACCTTACTCTCCGGTTAAACCTGATAGACATAGCATGTGTACTTGTTCAGTCTCGTTTTAGTCAAACCTCTGGATCATGCTTTTATAAGTTCCTTGTCCTTCAGTCCAAATTCAGCTCGAATCTCTTCTGTTTAGTTTAAAGGCTTTGAGAATATTTTTATGCCAATTTTTATTAAGAAATTGAGTTGCGAGTCTGGAGAGCTGTGGAAGAAATGATACTTTTGTTTTAAGCGTGTTGAGTTTGTAGTGTGTAACTTCAGAGACCACAAATACTAGCTTGTTAGTAAGATACCAAATTAGTCTGCACGAAGGGATATTTTTAATAAGTGTAATTCTCTGCATTTTTTGCAGATTTTGTTTCAGATCTGCTTTAGTCCTAACAAAAAGATATTTCCCAATTCACTGCCTTTCAGGCTGAGGGCACTTGTAGTGCTTTTCAGCTTTTACTTGTAAACAAAACAAAAATAGACTTCCCAGTCCTTATGACTGCTGATGATCTCATAGCAGGCCAAAGCTAACTTCAGTTGAATTTTTGATATGTTTAGCTTGTCAATAGATCTCTTTTCCGTAGGAGTTCTGAATGATGTGAGGAGACAAAGTCTCTGTTAGGGGTCTCCACTCCAGCATAGCTTCCACAGTTAAAAGTACCAGATTTACTAATTTGTCTAATAGTCTTTAACTTTCTTCCTCTGACAGTTATTGTAGTTCAGATGCTATGTTGAGTGCCATAAACTGTTTTTTTAAATCATCGTTGATTTTGTTAAAATGTGAAAAGGATAAAGGGTGCCTGTTTAAGATACTAGGAGTTTCTTTATGCAGCCATAGAGAAGTATACATAGCCAACGTATCTCTGAAGAGGAAAGGAATGCTAAATTGTGGAGTTGCTCACACTTAGAAAGCTTTCAGAATGGAATATTAAGAGCACGATGTTATTTCAAACAGCCCTGGCATTATCATCAAAGGAAGTAATGCATCTTGAAATTGAGAATCGTGAGAAGATAAGAAGAAAATGTGGAATACAAAAAAAAAATATTAGCAGGTGAAAAAAATAAAAATCAAAATACTTTGTTACAAGTAGCTTGATAAGGCCTGAAAACTCTTGTCTATTTTCCCATAAGAAAGTAGAATTTCCTTGATCTCTAAACCCTCCTTGGCAGAAGGTTAGTTTTTCATTAGGGAAAATCAGATACTTCTTGCTGGTGTGCGTGTTGGCTTTTTTTTTTGGGTGTCATTTTTGGTGGTTTGGTTTGTTTTTTGTTGTTGTTGTTGCTCCTTGTAAATCTGTGACTATGATATACCTAATGGGAGCTACGGTCACATTTTCCTCTATTTTCTTTCTTTCTTTTGGGCTCTGTACTATGCTAGATAGGTTACACAGAAATAATCCCAGTCCCTCCAAAATAACCTGGCTTGAAAAACAGTAGGAATTTCTTTAAAATATACACAGAGATATTTTTTTCCCCCTAGTATTTCCATTTTAGAACAAAGACACCAGAATTTTATATGGGACAGAACTTGTTTTCACTTCTCTCTTGCCAAAAGCTTTTATCTGTGACTTTCATGAGACTCAAAGCTAGCAATAAATTTTGATAACCTTAGAATTAATAGTGCATTAATAGGCTGGAGTAGCAGAATTTTCACTAGAAATCACTTTTCATTATGAATGATAGCAGCTGGGGGTGCTATTTATTGTGGGATTTGGTAGTCTTTCCTAGGTGTGGTCTTCCAAATGAGTTGAGTATCTACCAGCCATTTTAACTGTTAGAGCCGAACCTTTAGTAAGATGCTGATGTGGAGAGGTGGTGGAGCTGTAACTGCTATACTCTTCATCAGTGTCATGGTTCCTGAGGGGATTCTTCTTGTTTCAGTGATTGCTGTTCTCTGATTTTTCCCAAATAGTATTCTCTTGTTGAATAAATGCCGTGTTTTTCCCAGATGTTCTCCAGTTTGTTGGCAACTTGTGTAATTTCAGTCATACAAAAGCATGGTCCATGGCATGTAGCACTAACCTGACCCTTTGTAATGCTAGATTAGATTGTGTCTTTTGGAATTGCATATTGTTTTGGTTAATTTTGAAGCTTTGGAGATTATTTGATACTATGGTATGGTGGTTGGTTGAATACTTAAGGATAAAATGTATTAATACACATGGTTATATTGGAGACCATTCTAGTTTAAAAAAAATAGGAAGGGGCCAGTAAGTAATTACTGAATTGCCTAATTTGCTGATTACCAAAATAATGATTTGCATTTAATTCTAGAATTTGCTGAATATCACAACTTAAATATTTGGTTTTGGATCGTCACTGTAACTGACCTGAACTTGCTGGAAGTTTGCTTTTGCATATTAAACTGATGAATGTATTGAATAGTAAAAAAATTATTAAATTTGTGTGCTTCCAAAATGAACGACATCACAGATGAAACCAGTCATTTTCTTGGTGGTCCACTAATTGCACACTCAATACATTGTCTTTCCAGTTTTATTGACATCTTTTTGCTTCTCATAGAAAAGAGAATTTGCAAGAATCCTTAAGTACAAGCCTCCTCTTTCTGCTGTTGAATAGAAACTGAAGTGCTGCATTTAAAGAAATTATGACAATGAGGCTGCACTTCCTGTGTGGTTTAACACTCTTGTGAAATTGAGGTAGAATGGGAGTATAATGTAACACCCCAAAATTCATCTCCACATAACACATGGGGTTCTAGTGTTCTGAAATGTCATACTACTGTAGAGTGTAGCTCCTGTAACATCTTTGTAGGTCTAAGAACATCTTTGTACATGATACTGATTTCACATTGATGAATATATCTTTTCTGATATGATCTGTTGCCCTTCTGAATTTTGTAGTAAGTGCAAGTGTGATGAGGAGTTAGGCTTACAAAAAGCTCTGGTGCCTGGGAGTAGGGCAGTAGAGGTGTCATTTGTTCAAATGGACCTTTGAATCCCTATTGTGGGCAAGATGGAGAACAGCCAGTGTTTGTGTGCCAGTAAGTTGTTGCAGCCTCCTTAAAACTATGCTGTTTCATTACTCTTGGGGGGGAAAGAAATTAGGAGAATGAATGACAGAACTGCTACAAGCTCTTCATCCTACCCATCAGTTCCACTGTCTCCTCACTTGAATTTTCTTTGTGCCACCAAGCCCTCATGGCTGCTGTGCCATTATACTGCTCTTTATGCTTCCCTTAGCAAATTTTCTCTTCTGCTCGCCTCCCAGTCTGTCCCCAGTGCTTGGTCATCTTCTTTCCCCCTCTCCCCTTTCACTGAGGAGAGAAAGTTTTTTACCCTTTTGTAAAGTTTCCTGCCTCAATCTTAAGAAATCATTGCTGTCATACACCTGGATAATAATAGTACCACAGCATCCTCTAGTGGCTCACTTGGTTTGCTAAACTTCTGGCAAATCATAAGTAGGGCTCTTCATCTTCAGGTAGAATTTTAAGGGAAAAGCTTTGCTGCTGACTGACAGCAAACCACTTAATTATCTGTTGAGGATCGGCAGTAGCCTGCAAATACCATCTACGCAGGAAATGCAGCTAGGGACTTTTCAGCCTTGGTAACACCACATGCTGAATTATGATTAAGTACAAGTGTTAACTTCCTTGCTGTTCTTTCTAAATGGAAACTGTGTATCCTGTGTTCGTATTTTTTTTTCGGAACTGTTTTGTCTGGAGATACCAAGGAATTACTGCACGGAGTTTTTTCTATCCAAAAATTAATAGCTTTTTTTAAAAAATAACTATATACTGTGATGTTTCTCAAAGAATGATGGTAACTTTGCAAACTTGTATATAATTCTATAGCTCTTTCACTTAAGAGCTTTAAAAAAATAATAATTGACAACCTCAAGGAGTTTCTTTTTAATGCCTTTTTTTCTGGTTACAATGGCTTAAGGAGCTCTCTGTCACCTCTACTGATTTTGCTGTAATGTTATTAAATTCTGTGATAGGTAGAGTATCTACACAGAGAAAGGTATAGTTGCAGGTGTCAGTGGTTCTAATTAGAAGGGTGTTAAACTGTCTGTTCAAACAGTGCATGTACGCTATAAGACCTTGCACAAAATAGCAAGGTAGGTGTAAACTGATTTTCTGCTGTCATTTTAAGAATATATTATTTATAAAATCAAGATGTTAAAGTTTGACAAATACTATGCCACAGACAGTGCCATTACATAGTGGCAGGTTTGTGACAAATGCTCTGGTTGCAGCAGAGACTCATGGTATGATTGCTTCTATCTTTAACAATAAAAGGCTGTCTGTGTTTGTAAATTTAATGCAAGCTACTTTCTTTAACAGGCTGGACTAATTGAAGCCAATGGAGAGCTTAAGGTGTTTATAGACCAAAACCTAAGTCCTGGAAAAGGTAAGAACACAATTTTTAGTAAGACTCTCAAATTCTTGATTTTTAATTGTTATTACTGGCTTTAAGCTGCTTTCTTAGCATTGGTTTTAGGAAAGTTTTTCTCAAATTATATCTTACATTATCAGCAAGCAAACTGTACATTTTCTGTGGTTTAGAATTTTCTTTAATCTGCATGTGAAGTTCAATGGTGGTTTGTCATTCCACACGTGATTTTCTTGCTTGTGTTTTAAGTATAAAGGCCAGAGTGGTCTAAAACATCTTTTGGGGCGCTGTAGCAAATGGGGAAAATGCAGGAATGCAGCAGTTTGAGATAGTTTCTGGCAGTTTTT
>NW_015090859.1:992087-998679 GCF_001431845.1 Calidris pugnax | reverse complement strand
CCCCTAGGCCAGGTTGCTCAAAGCCCCATCCAGCCTGGTCTTGAACATCTCCAGGGATGGGGCATCCACAGCTTCTTTGGGCAACCTGTTCTAGTGTCTCACCACCTCACAGTAAAGAATTTCTTAATATCTGGTCTAAACGTATGCCGTTTCAGTTTAAAACCATTAGCCCGTGTCCTGTTGCCACGCTCCCTGATAAAGAGTCCCTCCTCATCTTTCCTGTAGGTCCCTTTTATGTACTGGAAGGCCGCTATAAGGTCTTCCTGGAGCCTTCTCTTCTTCAGGCTGAACAACCGCAACTCTCGCAGTGTGTCTTCCTAGGAGAGGTGCTCCAGCCCTCTGATCATCTTTGTGGCCCTCCTCTGGACTTGCTCCAACAGGTCCATGTTCTTCTTATGTTCTTACTATCTACTTTTAAGTAGTAAAATATGTGGGGATTGTCATTCTGTATGGCTCAAGTTAGGTGCAGTTTGCACAAGGTGTGTGGTTGGTTGCTAGTAAGCTTTGCAAACACCTGTAGCAAAGCAGAGGTATCCTCCTGATGCCTTTGACAAGCTCTAGGAGGAAATGTACTCTAACGGGAATATCTTTCCTTCCCAATTTTTCCCTTTCCTGGTTCTGTCTTTGCTACTTCTTACCTGATTTATTTTGAACTTCTCTGACTGAGTCTTCAGTCATAGTTTAGAACAGATTATATTTGCTTTCCCAGTTCCCATTTTCTTCCCCTCACAGGATCCGATCTCCTTGTCCTGTTAAAGCACTCTCTTAAGTTCTCATCAGTTCTGTTGCCTGTACTTTTTCAGTGACTCCAAGTTTATCTACCTCAACTCTTCATCTGCCATCTTCCACCTGATTTTCTAGTTCGCTTTCTGTCTCCATCCCTGGCAGTCCCAAAATTGTTTGCTTGTTAGTTTCTGTCTGTCCCATTCTTATTCCCATTCTTTAACTAATGTTTTATATTTGGCACCCACTTCTCTTGTTTTGCTGTCAAATCCAGTCCTGTGCCTCAATCTAGGGGGTTTAATCTGCTGTTAGCAACTGAAAATTTATATTCTGAGAAATACTTTTTGGCAAATAGCTATGTTTCTCTTTATCTCTACCCTTTTTGCTCTTCTTTCAGGTCTTTTTCATGGAGTATTCTTAAAATGGGCTCAGTACCTAGAAGCTAGATAGAAGAGATATTTCTGTGGCACAAAACCACCCTTCTGTTCCTCATATTTACTTATCTCAGAGTGTTGGGGGGACCTTACTCTCCGGTTAAACCTGATAGACATAGCATGTGTACTTGTTCAGTCTCGTTTTAGTCAAACCTCTGGATCATGCTTTTATAAGTTCCTTGTCCTTCAGTCCAAATTCAGCTCGAATCTCTTCTGTTTAGTTTAAAGGCTTTGAGAATATTTTTATGCCAATTTTTATTAAGAAATTGAGTTGCGAGTCTGGAGAGCTGTGGAAGAAATGATACTTTTGTTTTAAGCGTGTTGAGTTTGTAGTGCGTAACTTCAGAGACCACAAATACTAGCTTGTTAGTAAGATACCAAATTAGTCTGCACGAAGGGATATTTTTAATAAGTGTAATTCTCTGCATTTTTTGCAGATTTTGTTTCAGATCTGCTTTAGTCCTAACAAAAAGATATTTCCCAATTCACTGCCTTTCAGGCTGAGGGCACTTGTAGTGCTTTTCAGCTTTTACTTGTAAACAAAACAAAAATAGACTTCCCAGTCCTTATGACTGCTGATGATCTCATAGCAGGCCAAAGCTAACTTCAGTTGAATTTTTGATATGTTTAGCTTGTCAATAGATCTCTTTTCCGTAGGAGTTCTGAATGATGTGAGGAGACAAAGTCTCTGTTAGGGGTCTCCACTCCAGCATAGCTTCCACAGTTAAAAGTACCAGATTTACTAATTTGTCTAATAGTCTTTAACTTTCTTCCTCTGACAGTTATTGTAGTTCAGATGCTATGTTGAGTGCCATAAACTGTTTTTTTAAATCATCGTTGATTTTGTTAAAATGTGAAAAGGATAAAGGGTGCCTGTTTAAGATACTAGGAGTTTCTTTATGCAGCCATAGAGAAGTATACATAGCCAACGTATCTCTGAAGAGGAAAGGAATGCTAAATTGTGGAGTTGCTCACACTTAGAAAGCTTTCAGAATGGAATATTAAGAGCACGATGTTATTTCAAACAGCCCTGGCATTATCATCAAAGGAAGTAATGCATCTTGAAATTGAGAATCGTGAGAAGATAAGAAGAAAATGTGGAATACAAAAAAAAAATATTAGCAGGTGAAAAAAATAAAAATCAAAATACTTTGTTACAAGTAGCTTGATAAGGCCTGAAAACTCTTGTCTATTTTCCCATAAGAAAGTAGAATTTCCTTGATCTCTAAACCCTCCTTGGCAGAAGGTTAGTTTTTCATTAGGGAAAATCAGATACTTCTTGCTGGTGTGCGTGTTGGCTTTTTTTTTTGGGTGTCATTTTTGGTGGTTTGGTTTGTTTTTTGTTGTTGTTGTTGCTCCTTGTAAATCTGTGACTATGATATACCTAATGGGAGCTACGGTCACATTTTCCTCTATTTTCTTTCTTTCTTTTGGGCTCTGTACTATGCTAGATAGGTTACACAGAAATAATCCCAGTCCCTCCAAAATAACCTGGCTTGAAAAACAGTAGGAATTTCTTTAAAATATACACAGAGATATTTTTTTCCCCCTAGTATTTCCATTTTAGAACAAAGACACCAGAATTTTATATGGGACAGAACTTGTTTTCACTTCTCTCTTGCCAAAAGCTTTTATCTGTGACTTTCATGAGACTCAAAGCTAGCAATAAATTTTGATAACCTTAGAATTAATAGTGCATTAATTTTCTTTAAAATATACACAGAGATATTTTTTTCCCCCTAGTATTTCCATTTTAGAACAAAGACACCAGAATTTTATATGGGACAGAACTTGTTTTCACTTCTCTCTTGCCAAAAGCTTTTATCTGTGACTTTCAGGAGACTCAAAGCTAGCAATAAATGTTGATAACCTTAGAATTAAATAGTGCATACTGAGGCTGGAGTAGCAGAATTTTCACTAGAAATCACTTTTCATTATGAATGATAGCAGCTGGGGGTGCTATTTATTGTGGGATTTGGTAGTCTTTCCTAGGTGTGGTCTTCCAAATGAGTTGAGTATCTACCAGCCATTTTAACTGTTAGAGCCGAACCTTTAGTAAGATGCTGATGTGGAAAGGTGGTGGAGCTGTAACTGCTATACTCTTCATCAGTGTCATGGTTCCTGAGGGGATTCTTCTTGTTTCAGTGATTGCTGTTCTCTGATTTTTCCCAAATAGTATTCTCTTGTTGAATAAATGCCGTGTTTTTCCCAGATGTTCTCCAGTTTGTTGCTGACTTGTGTAATTTCAGTCATACAAAAGCATGGTCCATGGCATGTAGCACTAACCTGACCCTTTGTAATGCTAGATTAGATTGTGTCTTTTGGAATTGCATATTGTTTTGGTTAATTTTGAAGCTTTGGAGATTATTTGATACTATGGTATGGTGGTTGGTTGAATACTTAAGGATAAAATGCATTAATACACATGATTATATTGGAGACCATTCTAGCTTAAAAAAAATAGGAAGGGGCCAGTAAGTAATTACTGAATTGCCTAATTTGCTGATTATCAAAATAATGATTTGCATTTAATTCTTGAATTTGCTGAATCATGGCATGTAGCACTAACCTGACCCTTTGTAATGCTAGATTAGATTGTGTCTTTTGGAATTGCATATTGTTTTGGTTAATTTTGAAGCTTTGGAGATTATTTGATACTATGGTATGGTGGTTGGTTGAATACTTAAGGATAAAATGTATTAATACACATGGTTATATTGGAGACCATTCTAGTTTAAAAAAAATAGGAAGGGGCCAGTAAGTAATTACTGAATTGCCTAATTTGCTGATTACCAAAATAATGATTTGCATTTAATTCTAGAATTTGCTGAATATCACAACTTAAATATTTGGTTTTGGATCATCACTGTAACTGACCTGAACTTGCTGGAAGTTTGCTTTTGCATATTAAACTGATGAATGTATTGAATAGTAAAAAAATTATTAAATTTGTGTGCTTCCAAAATGAACGACATCACAGATGAAACCAGTCATTAATTCTTGAATTTGCTGAATATCACAACTTAAATATTTGGTTTTGGATCGTCACTGTAACTGACATGAACTTGATGGAAGTTTGCTTTTGTATATTAAACTGATGAATGGATTGAATAATAAAAAAAATATTAAATTTGTGTGCTTCCGAAATGAACACCATCACAGATGAAACCAGTCGTTTTCTTGGTGGTCCACTAATTGCACACTCAATACATTAAGTGTCTTTCCAGTCTCATTGATATCTTTTTGCTTCTCGTAGAAAAGAGAATTTGCAGGAATCCTTAAGTACAAGCCTCCTCTTTCTGCTGTTGAATAGAAACTGAAGTGCTGCATTTAAAGAAATTATGACAATGAGGCTGCACTTCCTGTGTGGTTTAACACTCTTGTGAAATTGAGGTAGAATGGGAGTATAATGTAACACCCCAAAATTCATCTCCACATAACACATGGGGTTCTAGTGTTCTGAAATGTCATACTACTGTAGAGTGTAGCTCCTGTAACATCTTTGTAGGTCTAAGAACATCTTTGTACATGATACTGATTTCACATTGATGAATATATCTTTTCTGATATGATCTGTTGCCCTTCTGAATTTTGTAGTAAGTGCAAGTGTGATGAGGAGTTAGGCTTACAAAAAGCTCTGGTGCCTGGGAGTAGGGCAGTAGAGGTGTCATTTGTTCAAATGGACCTTTGAATCCCTATTGTGGGCAAGATGGAGAACAGCCAGTGTTTGTGTGCCAGTAAGTTGTTGCAGCCTCCTTAAAACTATGCTGTTTCATTACTCTTGGGGGGGAAAGAAATTAGGAGAATGAATGACAGAACTGCTACAAGCTCTTCATCCTACCCATCAGTTCCACTGTCTCCTCACTTGAATTTTCTTTGTGCCACCAAGCCCTCATGGCTGCTGTGCCATTATACTGCTCTTTATGCTTCCCTTAGCAAATTTTCTCTTCTGCTCGCCTCCCAGTCTGTCCCCAGTGCTTGGTCATCTTCTTTCCCCCTCTCCCCTTTCACTGAGGAGAGAAAGTTTTTTACCCTTTTGTAAAGTTTCCTGCCTCAATCTTAAGAAATCATTGCTGTCATACACCTGGATAATAATAGTACCACAGCATCCTCTAGTGGCTCACTTGGTTTGCTAAACTTCTGGCAAATCATAAGTAGGGCTCTTCATCTTCAGGTAGAATTTTAAGGGAAAAGCTTTGCTGCTGACTGACAGCAAACCACTTAATTATCTGTTGAGGATCGGCAGTAGCCTGCAAATACCATCTACGCAGGAAATGCAGCTAGGGACTTTTCAGCCTTGGTAACACCACATGCTGAATTATGATTAAGTACAAGTGTTAACTTCCTTGCTGTTCTTTCTAAATGGAAACTGTGTATCCTGTGTTCGTATTTTTTTTTCGGAACTGTTTTGTCTGGAGATACCAAGGAATTACTGCACGGAGTTTTTTCTATCCAAAAATTAATAGCTTTTTTTAAAAAATAACTATATACTGTGATGTTTCTCAAAGAATGATGGTAACTTTGCAAACTTGTATATAATTCTATAGCTCTTTCACTTAAGAGCTTTAAAAAAATAATAATTGACAACCTCAAGGAGTTTCTTTTTAATGCCTTTTTTTCTGATTACAATGGCTTAAGGAGCTCTCTGTCACCTCTACTGATTTTGCTATAATGTTATTAAATTCTGTGATAGGTAGAGTATCTACACAGAGAAAGGTATAGTTGCAGGTGTCAGTGGTTCTAATTAGAAGGGTGTTAAACTGTCTGTTAAAACAGTGCATGTACACTATAAGACCTTGCACAAAATAGCAAGGTAGGTGTAAACTGATTTTCTGCTGTCATTTTAAGAATATATTATTTATAAAATCAAGATTTTAAAGTTTGACAAATACTATGCCACAAACAGTGCCATTATGTAGTGGCAGGTTTGTGACAAATGCTCTGGTTGCAGCAGAGACTCATGGTATGATTGCTTCTATGTTTAACAATAAAAGGCTGTCTGTGTTTGTAAATTTAATGCAAGCTACTTTCTTTAACAGGCTGGACTAATTGAAGCCAATGGAGAGCTTAAGGTGTTTATAGACCAAAACCTAAGTCCTGGAAAAGGTAAGAACACAATTTTTAGTAAGACTCTCAAATTCTTGATTTTTAATTGTTATTACTGGCTTTAAGCTGCTTTCTTAGCATTGGTTTTAGGAAAGTTTTTCTCAAATTATATCTTACATTATCAGCAAGCAAACTGTACATTTTCTGTGGTTTAGAATTTTCTTTAATCTGCATGTGAAGTTCAATGGTGGTTTGTCATTCCACACGTGATTTTCTTGCTTGTGTTTTAAGTATAAAGGCCAGAGTGGTCTAAAACATCTTTTGGGGCGCTGTAGCAAATGGGGAAAATGCAGGAATGCAGCAGTTTGAGATAGTTTCTGGCAGTTTTT